>NW_010295077.1:253-12756 GCF_000700745.2 Antrostomus carolinensis
GGGACAAAAAGACTAAAAAAGAGTCAAAAAACATAAAAAAAAAAAGCAGAGATTTTACCATGTATCAGTGCCTGGCTTTTTGTTATAAAGCTTTGTTTGTCTAGTGCTCTTTTTGCTATAAAATAGATTGTAGGACACCCTAGTAAGGAAATAAAAAGAGGAAAAAAAAATAGGAAAAAAGAGAAAAAAAAGAGAAAAAAAAGCTAAATTTAAAAAAAAAAATAATAATCAAAATTATATTTGGCTTATTTTTCACAGGAGCAATCCTTTTATACCATGAATATTAAGCGGGGTTGGGGAGGGGAAAGGGAGGGAAGGAAAATAAACAAACAAACAAACAAAAAAACAAAAAAAAATTAAAAAAAATGAAATAAATGGTCAGATTCTGAATATTTCTTCTTTGTAGATTTTTGGAATCATTCTGAGTAAAAAGTTTTGTTACTTTATTTTACTATTTAAAAGATGTTCTTTTACCATTTGTTCTGGAGATGGAACTGTACGGTAGCGCTTTATTATTATTTTTTATTTGTTTTGGGGTTGGGTTTTTGGGGTGTTTTTTTTTTTTTGGTTTTGGGGGTTTTTTTTAAGTTGTAGGTCGCGACGGGGGAAAAAAAAACCACAATTTTTTTGCGACTCCACGTAGCTGCAGCGGTAAAAAAAAAAAAAACAACAAAAAAAAAGCAAAAAAAAAGGGAAAAAAAGCAAAAAAAATAGGAAAATGTTAAAAAAAGAGAAAAAAAAGATGAACAGTTACACTTTGTTTTCAATGTGTGGCTGAGTGCCTCGATTTTTTCATGGTTTTTGGTGTATTTCTTGATTTGTAGAAGTGTCCAAAACAGGTTATGTGCTGGAATTCCTTCCAAGATGATGACATAAGAAAAGAAACCACCCAACACCAAACCCAACGCCGGCTCGGTGTAGGCCATGACCTGTTTCTCATCTGTAGTTACTCGATGCCGTCATGTACATGACCGTTCTGTAGCAATAAATGTGCCATTTTTATAAACCCTTCTCCAACACTTGCCTTTCATTTCATTCCACATCTCTCTCCCATCGTCGCCCGGGGACCCAACGGTGGTTGGTTGGTTGCCACCATATCCCATTGGTTGCCACCATATCCCAACTGGGGGGTTTTTTGGGGTTGGTTTCTTAGGAGAACAAGTGTCTTTTCCTTTATTTATTTATTTTTTTAAGCTATATCTGGTTTTTTTGGTGAAAAAAAACTTGGTTTTCCCCTGTCCTGGTCTATGTGACATGCCCCAGTGGTGATACCAGGAGCTTCAAGTTTCCAACCGTGGTGGCTTCTTCACCAACCGGTAACGTTGGCAAAGCTCTCGCCAATCCTTTTGGAGGAAATTCTAGGAGGGAATTGTTTGGTGTGAGGGTGGTGAGCCAGTGTCCCAGGTTGGCCAGAGAAGCTGTGGCTGCTCCTCCCTGGAAGTGTTCTCGGCCAGGTTGGATGAGGCTTTGAGCAACCTGGTCTAGTGGAAGGTGTCCCTGCTGATGAACTGGATGAGCTTTAAGGTCCCATCTAACCCAACCCATTCCATGAGTCTATAAGAAGGTGCTATCTATATTTCATCCCAAATTTCTGTTGAGCTGCTAGAAGAATTCAGAGCACCTGGTAGAACAAGGAGGGGATGGTGTTGGCAAAGTCAACCCATCAACCTTGGAATAATAAGTGAAATTGAAAATCCAAAGCTGCAGAAATTTTAACTGCCAAGTTCTTCTCTGCTGTAATTTCCTGGTTGGAATCCCAGGATCATAGAAAAGGTTGGAAAAGACCTTTAAGGTCATCAAATCCAACCTTCAACCCACCCCCCCCACGGCCACTGACCCATGTCCCTCAGCACTATGTCTACACAACTCTTCAATCCCTCCAGGGATGGGGACTCCACCACTGCCCTGGGCAACCCCTTCCAATGCCTCAGAACCCTTGCAGCAAAGAAATTCTTCCTCACATCCCATCTCAACTGCCCTGGCCACAACTGGAGCCCATTTCCTCTTGGCCTTGTTAGAGTGAAGACCAGAGATGAGTAACCACTGAGCATGGCCAACCGCACTCCTGCTTTCATGGTATTTACCCTTTCTTTTAATTTTAATAGTTCATTTCTGGTTGGAACTGCTAAAGCCAGATGGAAACCACCCAGTTGAGACCTGCACAAACTCTTCCCATCACCTCTTAACCAAGAGAAAGTTGTACGACAGAAATGGTGGTGGTGGGGACGTGCAACCTGGGAGGGGATCTTGGTGGAACATCCTTGGGTTGGGTTCGGGCAGTGAGGGTGGGCTCCTGCTTCATGCAACATCCGTACCAAATCTGAGATGGACATCAAAACCCTCATTGCAGATTTGCACTGAGGAATTGTTTCTCCTCTGTGGTGTCTTTGGGATCTTTCCAGTTATCCCAGCACCTGTGACTTGGTTTCCCAGCATGAGGGCTTGGTTTCATCAGTCGTACGTGACGTGCACCTGGTACTCGCAAAGCTTTTGAGTGAGAACAATTAATGTGGGGTCACAGAGAATGTGGGGTCACAGAGACTGAAGATGCCACAACATGGTCTCCCTGTGCCCTGATGACTCCCAGGTCACTTTGGAGGAACTCCTGCAACACCCAAGCCCGCCCCATAACTTTTCATCATCTGTAACCATCAGACTTCTCCTTCCCAGCACCACCAGCCTGGACTGAGCAGGAGCCCCCGCCTGTCTCTGCCTGTGTTGCCTCCTCTGAAGATGCCACCAGAGCTGACCAGGTGCCACCATCCTCCTCTGCCTGGGAAGCCGCTGCCACCCCCAGTGCCATCGGTCCCATCCCAGGCTCAGCACAGCTGGAGCAATGAGCTGGGTGAGCAGGGATGGAGGAGAAGGCAACGTGGGCAACCACCACCCCATGGTCCCACCTTCCCTTGGGCATCAGAGCTGCTCTCCAGCTCACACCTGGTATTTCTCCACTTGCAAAAACCAAAGGCTCTTGGCCAAGGAGGTGCCCAAAAGAGCTGCAAGAGCTTGGAAAGGTGGATGGGTGGATGGGGCACAGCTGGGCCCAGCTCTGCCAGTCCAGGGCTGGGCAGAGAATTGCCCAGGATGGAAACATGGTCACTGACAGCAGCTCCACCACGCTGCCTTTGAGGGCTTTCAACAGGACATTCACTTGGTGATTCATTTATGAAGATCTTGGGGCTTTTTTCTTTGGTTGGTTGTTTACTAATAAAGCTACAGGGCTCCAAATTTCTTCTGACAAAGAACAGAGACGAGCTGAAGGGTAGAAGAATGGGCTTCATTCTTCTGGTGTCTCTATAGATCAAGTTTGGATGAGGAGTCATCCCACCATGTCCCGTGGCTGACAGCTGGAGGAGAATTGGCTTGATATCATCTGCAATTCGGTGGCAATTCTGTTGGTAGCCACTAAATACATCTCCAGTGTCTTGAGCTTGTAAATCTTTGACGTGTGAGCGCTGGGAATGAAATCCAGTCCTCTCCAGAATGTCTTCTAGGCTGGAGCCCAGCCATGTTGCACATCATGGTGGGGTGATAGAAGAACATTGAGGCTAAAACACAGTTCTTCTGGTCTTCTCTACTTTCTGCTTCGGTACTTATGGTTTTAAGATCTCAAACCTGGGTGCACAGTGAGGGTCCCCCCAAGACAAAGTCTTTCATGCCATGTTGTCCTCCTACATTTGGGTGCAAACTGCCACTGATCACAGATTCATGGACTGGTTTGGGTTGGGGGGAACCTTCAAGCTCATCCAGTCCCAACCCCCCTGCCAGCAGCAGGGACACCTTCCACTAGACCAGGTTGCTCAAAGCCTCATCCAACCTGGCCAAGAACACTTCCAGGGAGGAGCAGCCACAGCTTCTCTGGCCAACCTGGGACACTGTCTCACCACCCTCACACCAAACAATTTCTTCCTGAAATTATGTTCAGTGGGCACTGGAACACCCCAGAGCACACCCTGCTGTAGTGGCCACCAAGCTCTCATGGTGGCCATGCCCATGGCTGGCTGTCACCTGGGGTCCCCAGGATGCTCCTTCTGGAAAGAGGGTTGTAATGTGGGAAGGGACATGTGGGGGGACACACACACGGTGTTTCTGAGAAGGAAAAATCAGTGATGCCCAAAGCCACAGGAGGGTCGTGTCTCCTCAGGGAAGACACCCAGCCCAGGCTTGGCCTCAGCACAGGGAGAGGAAGGTGCCTGGGGTGGGGTGAGATGGAGTGAGATGGAGTGAAATGGAGTGGAAGGGAGTGGGATGGGGTGAGATGGAGTGGGATGGGGTGAGATGGAGTGGGATGGGAAGGGCTGGAGTAGAATGGGGAGGCATTGGGTGAGTTGGGTTGAGATGGAGTGGGATGGGGTGAGATGGGGTGAAATAGAGAGGGGTGGGGTGGGTTTGGTTGGGTTGAGATGGAGTGGGATGAGGTGGGATGGAGTGGGATAGGTTGAGATGGAATGAGATGGAGTGAAATGGGTTGGGATGGGTTGAGATGGAGTGAGATGGAATGGAATGGGGTGGGATGGGATGCAATGTTGTGTGAAGCACCTGAAGAAACAACCAGGCCGAAAGCAGCAATGTAAGAAGAGGTGGAGAAGAAAAGCTGCCCAGCACCCTGGCTGATGGGTGGGGTGGTTCCTTGGGTGTGTTAATAAAATCAATCAATCAATCAATCAATCAATTAATTAGAGGCAAGGTGGTTGGCATTTTGAGAAGACAAGCAAACCATGTGATTGATTTTTTTTGAAGACCAAAGCCATTTTAGAAGCATGCTGGCCAACCACTGAAGGTGGTGTTGGTGTTTGCCCAGCAGTCTGGTGGCCCTGGGACAACAGGAGCTTGGTGAGTGATATTTCCTTCACCTCCACTCCCTGATTTTTTTCTTTAAATTGCTTAATTTTATCCAGCTACCCCTGACTCCACACTTGGAGAATAATTTAAGATGTTTCTTCTCATTCTTTCTCCTAAAATCACCGTTACTGGAAGTTCAGCCTTGCAGTACCTGAAGGAAGCCTAGAAGAAAGCTGGGGAAGGACTTTTCATAAGGGCAATTAATGACAAAACAAGGGGAAATGGGTTTAAACTGAAAGAGGGGAGGTTTAGATGAGATATTAGGAAGAAGTTCTTCACTGTGAGGGTGGTCAGACACTGGAACAGGTTGCCCAAGGAAGTTGTGGCTGCTCCTCCCTGGAAGTGTTCTCGGCCAGGTTGGATGAGGCTTTGAGCAACCTGGTCTAGTGGAAGGTGTCCCTGCTGCTGGCAGGGGGGTTGGAACTGGATGAGCTTTAAGGTCCCTTCCCACCCAAACCAGTCCATGATTCTGAGGTTCAAAACCCACTTGAAGCTTCTTTGTGTAAATGGGGTTTTTGAGGTACCTTTGTCCACCCACCAGCTGTGGGACCATGTCCTTCCTAGGAAAACTGATTCTCAATAATGTTGGCAAAGCTGTTGATGTTTCCTCATTCTTTATAGAGGAAAACTTGCAATTTTCTGGTGAAAAATGAAAATATTACCCCCTAAATATCCCCAAATAACCCCAAAATCCCACCCAGAGGGTGATACAGGGTGTTGAGTCCTTGAATCTCTGCAAAACCAAACTGAGGACAAATGAAATGGGATGAAAAGTTGGGTTTTGGGGTGTTTTTGGGGGGTTAAAAAGCCTTTTTGGCAAGAAATGCTGAAATTTTTATATTTTTGGTTTTTGGTTGGGGTTTTTTTTTTTTGCTCTGATTTTCTCCACTCCTGCTGCTTAGAGGATCAGATCGATTTCTGCAGCGTTGAGCTGCTTTGAAGCTCTTAAAACCCCTCTTCTCCCTTGTAATCTGGTGTTAATCAGCTGGTAGTCAGCTGTCCCTGGCATGGAGTGACGGGGCTGTAGGACCTGGTGGTGTTACGGGGTGGTTTCAAAACCTCCTTGGTGTTTATTTAGTGCTGTTTCATGAGCAAACAAAGAGTGTTTTGGTGGTTGGATCTCTGTGAGGACCTGGATTGGTGAAGGTGGAGAAGTTGGAGGTATCTCTCCATCTGTGGTTGAGGGATTGGTACTTGGAGCCCTGGCATCTCTCCAGAAGTGCTAAATACCTTGGGTAGATCCTTAGCTAGGGCTCCTTTATCTTCTTTACTCTATTTTAAGCCAATATTGGTATTTAGAAAAGAAATCCTGCTGCTGCCTTCTCAATCCGTTCCCTGGCACAGCTGGGCAGATGTGTTCCCACCACCCACAGGAGCAGGTCTGTGGTGGAGCTGTGAATGCCTCACCCAGGTCCAGCCTCAGCCCCTGGGTGAAGGACAGAAATACTCACAGATTAATCCAGCTGTTCCAAAAATGGCCAAATCTTTATTTTAGTAGGTTTTGGTTTTTTAATTAGTGGAAAATTCTGGGGTTTCTTAACGAGCGTGTCCAGAGAAGGACAACGGAGCTGGGGGAGGGTCTGGAGCACAAGTGTGCTGAGTTCCCTTGTGGCTGAGGGAACTGGGGGTGTTGAGCCTGGAGAAAAGGAGGCTGAGGGGAGACCTTGTGGCTCTGTGCAAGTCCCTTGGAGGAGGGTGGAGAGAGGTGGGGGTGGGTCTGTTCAACCAAGGCCCAAGGGCCAGGCCAAGAGGAAATGGGCTCCAGTTGTGGCCAGGGCAGTTGAGATGGGATGTGAGGAAGAATTTCTTTGCTGCAAGGGTTCTGAGGCATTGGAAGGGGTTGCCCAGGGCAGTGGTGGAGTCCCCATCCCTGGAGGGATTGAAGAGTTGTGTAGACACAGTGCTGAGGGACATGGGTCAGTCGGGGACTTGTCAGTGTTGGGTTCATGGTTGGACTCCATGATCTTGGAGGTCTTTTCCAATCCAGGTGATTCTGGGATCCTGTCATATTGACAGAAAAACCTTTCTGTTCTCAAAATATTGATCAGAAAACAAAAGACCCCTGAGGCAGGAGCACTACAAACTCAGTTCCACCTCTGAGAGAAGCTCAGCGTGAGGGGGGCTCCAGCACCAACCCAACGCCGGTGCAGATGTGCCGCTGAGCGCCCGGCTCTTCACTGAAACGCGCTAAATAACCATAAGCCGGTGATTCAGAGAACTCCAAAGAGGATTAAAGCAGCAGAAATAGGCCAGAACTATGTTGCTGATGTTGGTTTTTTGGGGTTTTTTTAACTTTGTCAGAAGAATGAGTCACTAGTGAGACTCCAAAAAGCTCCCCACCTTCCTTACAACATCCAGGGAAGGTGGTGGAGGAGCATCAGCTGCTGTCCCGGTGTGGGATCTGCTGGGTGAGGAGCAATGTTGGCAATGTAGGGCAGGAGGGCTTAGGGATGATCTAATCCTGAGTGAAAAATCGCATTTATTTATTAAAAAAAAGATATAAATAAAAGATTTATTGCCTGGCAGCCTACAAGCTGCTGGGCTGAAGGGTTGGGAGAGGGAAATTCCACGTGGATTTTCATCCCGTGTCATCAGTGATGGCCAAACCACCCATTCAGCACCTTTGGTGATAGAATCTTGACACCAGAAGGATCCAGATATCAACTGAAGGGTCAAGTGTCCCCGTGTCATCGTCCTTTGAGGTGTCATTGGCTTGATGTTGTGTTTGAGCGTGGGGTTGGTACTGCCCATGACCCCAACGAGGGATTTAATGATTTGTGAGGGCAAATACATAAGCTCTGGAAAGCAGAATGGAAAGCCTGGGGACTCCAGGACGTCCACGTGGACACCCTGTGATCACAGAGTAAAAGGTGACAGAAAATATTGGTGATTAATCAACATAAGTCCTTTAATTTTGCTTATCCAGATATGAAAAAATAATATAGATTTAGCATTTGTGGAGTGTTGGAAGTATTTTATGCAATATTCAAATGAGGAGTAATTCTTTGGGCATCCCCTACCCCATCTGGAGGTGTTTGGGTTGATCTTCTGGCCAACGACGTGGGAGATGACGAGGCTTCTCTGGAGATGGTGGCAGCGTGTATTTGTGGAGATGAGAGAGGATCGCTTAAAAAAAGTCCCCAAAAACCCTGTGAAATAAAAATATGTCAATAGATGGAGGATTTTGTTGTGTCTTGTGGGATCTTCTGGCGTGGCCAAGGGTTGGCACCGCTCCTTTGCTTTGAAGAGGGTTTTCAAAGAGACTTTGGAGTTGGGTTAGTATTGCTCGAGTGGAGAGGGATGGAGAACTCAAAACCAACTCCTTGTAGGCTACAGGAACTGTGAAGCCATGTGTGAGACCACCCCAGGGGGTAATTTGAGGGGTGATGCTGTGTCTTCTAGCAGAAGTCCTTCCCCAGTATCTGAAGACCATCACTAGGAGAGGTCCTGGTGGTGGCACGCGGCAGCAGTGCGCTGATTTGGGTTGTGGGGCTCATGGGCATCCATCTCAATCCTTGGTGTAGCTCCTGGATGATGGTTTTGCCTTTGATTTGACCCAGTAATCAGGTTTGAAGGTGATGTTTGCACTCAGCATTGGAGGTAGGTTGGTACTTTGAGGTGGGACTTCTCATCCCCATCCAATGACATGAAGCTGAGCAGCTAAACTCAAGGAACACGAACCTCCTGCCTTTCTGAGCTCTTCATCTACAAAGAAATATTATCTGTAATGATAATTTTTGGAGAAAAACCCCAACTTTACCCATCAGCAAATGCATGTTTCATCCCAAGGGAAGGAGCAGGATTTTTGTGGTGGGTGAAAAACAAAAGGTTGGTGAGAACGGGGGACCAGCTCGTTTCAACTACACGAGAACATCCAAAAAGGATCTGGTGTGAGGGCTTTATTTCAAGAAAATAATAATAATAAAAAAAAATCATAACAAAACATGACAAATATGTAGTGGCTTTTTTTGGCCAAAATCTGGTTCAGATTAAGAGAGTTCTGCTTGAAAAAAATTTAAAGAAACTCAAAAGTTAATATTGTTCTTGAAATATCCCGGGGGAAAACTCCAACGCTGAATTTGGCGATGGGGAGGGGCGCGTACGTGGCAAGAGGAAGCAACAACGTTGGGTTTTACCCTTCCTCCTGCTCTTCCTCCCAGGTACAAAGCTGCAGGGATCCAACCCCGGAGCTGTTTGATGCTCTGGGTAGGAAATCAGTGGGATTTGAGGAAGCTCAGGATATGACAGCATCAGAGCCGCCGTAATTAGAGGCAGATCTGCAATGGCTGGAAATTGTCTTCGCTTCATTGAAGTCGCTAATCTTTTGAAGTGGATGGAGGTACGATAACTCACACCAGCTGAGGATCATCCAACAGCTCTTGGGTTTTGCAACCACTTATTCATCCTTCCAGCTCAAGTACCAAGCTCGCCTGGCCGGTAGACAGGGCTGGGAGAAGAGGAGGACTGATAAAAAGCATGAATCTATGGAGCTGTGAATGTTGTGAGTTGGAAGGGACCTACAAGGATCATCAAGTCCAACTCCTATATAACAGGCCCTCTACAACTGCTTGGAAGGAGGTTGTGGTGAGGTGGGGGTTGGTCTCCCAAGGACCAAGTGACAGGACAAGGGGAAATGGCCTCAAGTTGCACCCAGGGCAGTTGAGATTGGATGTGAGGAAGAATTTCTTCATGGAAAGGGTTATCACATGTTGAAACAGGCTGCCCAGGGCAGTGGTGGAGTCTCCACCCCTGGAAGGATTTAAAATACAGGCAGATGAGGTGCTCAGAGATCTGGTTCAGCAGTGAACAGGTACAGTTGGACTCAATGATCTCAAAGGTCTTTTCCAACCAAACCATTCTATGATTCTCACCCCTACGCTGTGGATTAGTTTATTCTTCTCAGCAATGCTTTTGGACAAGGAGATGAAGATCCACCAAGGAAAGGAGCAGGTATTTTTACAATGCAGCCTCAGAATTTGGCTTATAGCTGCTCAGAAATGCAGGTCTTCATGTTTGTCATCTTTATTTTTGGTTTGAATTGCCCCTGGGGAACACACGTACCCTTCCAAGAGTACCTTGTCCTTGCAACTCACTATGGCTGCCAACCATGAAACATGTTGCAACTGGTTCACCCCACCAAACTTCTTCTTTCTCACTCAATTCCTCTAATTTTTAGGAAAAGCTCATTGGTGTTGACCTGCAGTATCTCTTACCTTCAAGCTCCTTCTCAGACCAGGAAGGCAAACAACTCCAGAACATTAAATTAGACATCTTGGATAGGAATGCAAGCTCTGATCAGCCCCTTGCTGCTCATTCCTCTGCACAAAGCCTAGAAATTCATCCCAGATGGGTCAAGAAACCCTCAACTTTTATTGAGAAAACACTCAAAAAAAATTTAAGTGTATTCCTTTGGTTGCTGCTGACTCATTTCTCATCGACATTCCTTCCTATGGATTGAGCAAGCGTCTTCCCGCATCCCTCTGATGGGCTGGGAGCAGGAGAAACTCCATCATCTGAGTTCAAATTTGTGTTTAGTCATTCTAAGCTGCTCTTGTTTTTTTAAAAAAAATAGGTTTATCCAATCAAATTAGAGCTTCTTGATGGAGCTGAGCCACAAATCTGGAGATCTACTGCCAGAGTTTCATGTTATCGTGTTTTGAACAGTGGGGACTTGGTATAAATTGATCAGCTAGTTGGTGGAGAGAGATGTCTCCTAGATACATCCAATTAGGTCAGTTTCCATCAGCCCTGGTTTGGAGAAGGCCAGATATCATCTGCTCTAGTCAAGCCACCGTGGTTTTTGCCAGCAATGCCTTTTGAGTTCATTTTGGACAGATTTTTTGTTACCACCCATTAGCAAAGTAGCTATTTTAAGAGAAGAGTGGTGGCAGGAGGATGTTCCCCATCCTCCCTCGAAGGGACAACCCCGCTCAACCCCTCTGTGATGGGTTGCAGAGCTGGGATGGTGGCGAGGAGGCAGATGCTACAGCTGGGACTGGTCCCCAGTTCCTTCCCGTGCTCTTTCCCACAGCCCCGGGTATTGTCTCGGTGGTTGCTCAGGCTGGCTGGGACTGGCCAACCCCGGCAACGTGCCCACAGCTTTTGGTTCTCATTCTTTAGAAAAACTGAAGGGTTGGAGAAAAAAAATTAAATAAAAAAAAAAAGAAAGAAAAACAATAAAGTTTAAAAGAAGGAAGTTTCTTCATCTGCCTCCCTGTGAGGATATTTGGGGTTCTGGCATGGGTTGGGTTGGTGACCTCACCACTTCCCCTTTGCCCTGCTCTGGGGAACCCAGCTCCTCACGCACCATCTGCTCCAGGGATGCCAACTTGGTGGTGTTCACTGCTTGTCATGGTTACACACAGTGGTGACCTCAGAACCATCAGGGCAGCTGATGATAGAGTAATAGAATGGTTTGGGTTGGAAGGGATCTCAAAGCTCATCCAGTCCCAACCCCCCTGCCAGCAGCAGGGACACCTTCCACTAGACCAGGTTGCTCAAAGCCTCATCCAACCTGGCCACAAACACTTCCAGGGAGGAGCAGCCACAGCTTCTCTGGCCAACCTGGGACACTGGCTCACCACCCTCACACCAAACAATTTCTTCCTCACATCTCAGCTCCATCTCCCCTCTGACACTTTCAAGCCATCACCCCTTGTTCTGTCACTTGATTCACCCCATCCATGCCCCATCTTCATCTTCCCATCCCATGAAGTCCTCTTTGCACTGATGAGCTCCATGCATCCCAGGATTTCTCCTCCTGGACCCAGCAGCACCTTTGGAGCTCACCGCTGAAAGGCTGAATCCTGGATTCATTGTCGTGGAGTCTCCCACTCCATTTGAAGGTTTCAGAAGCACCTTTGTAGGGGCTTTTCCAGCCCACCCCACATTCCCACAGTTTCTAGCATGACTTGGGGGATGATGATGGATTTGTGGATGCTCAGTGCGTTCTCATCCTCTTCTTTCTTCTCCTCCATCCCTTTGTGTGTCTCCTTTTTTGGTTACTTACAAGAAAATCCTCATTTATAAAAGTCTGACAGTGGGGCAGGTTTATTTCTCATTAATTTGTAGCCGGTGTTTTCCTACGTGTCGGAAACACGTGGACTATTTCCAAGAAAGAAAATATGTGTTAAGCTTTCAAATGTCTCCATTTTAAGCCAAGGGTGGATCAAGGGACCTCCTGGATGGCTGGTATCAATTTGAACCTGATCTTGGGTTATTACCCAGGTGCAAGTTCTTAAAACAACTCAGGAAATGAAAAAATAGGGGAGACATCAGGCTAGGAGATTGCTGCTTATTCCCTAATTTGCATGGGGAGAAACGTTGGTGCTCGGCCAGGTGAACCCCAGATGGGGCAGTTGTGGTGGTGGTGGAGGGTTCAGATGGGTTTGGGGGGGTCAGGCAGGAGGGTTTGAGGAAGGAAATGGGGACCACAGGTCAGGAGAGCAGCGTGCGGTGTTGCAAGTCAAGCTTAGGTCTGTGTTTCCTTCAGAGATGTTCCATAGCGGTGGGGATGGGGGTAGAGGAGCTTGGGATGACCACTGGGGAAATGGTCTCTTCAGGGGTTTTAAAATTATGGGATGCATCACTCCCCAACTGCAGGCTCTGTGGGGCAATAGTCCTCTTCTGGAAGCCAACCGTGTCCTGGGCTGCACCCAGAG
>NW_010295078.1:0-3302 GCF_000700745.2 Antrostomus carolinensis
GTGGGGGGGTTGCAAAGAAGCAAAACCAACAGACTGGCCAGCAGAGGAACGGGGAGCAGCCCTGCTCAAACTCCTGTACCTGCTTTTGACACGGGTGTTTCATCTGCTGGGTTCGGATGCTCCATCTCTGCCTTTCTCGCATGAGCCAGCCCCATGCTCGCACCTCCCCGGCAGCCAGCCCCCGCTGGAGACAACCCACCTCACTGCTGTCTCTAGACACTCAAGGGGCCAAATTGCGTTTGACATCAGATGTGTGGTGCCTGCCGCACACCCTGGCTGTTTCTCCCTCATCTCTCACTTGGCCACCAGACCTGGTCAGTTTCCTTCCATCTGCCTCTGGGGTTTCATTCTCAGACAAGCTCACTCCAAGGGCTCTGCTGGCCCTTGTGACGCTCCATCATCACAGACAGTTCTAGCTGCCACTGTTCAAGTTCTGCCACAGTGCATCCAGTCTCATTACACCCATGGACATCAAGTTCTTTGAGCAAGTGGGTGAACCGACATTCATGTGCTGCTGGTAGATGTGGCCCATGACTCCCTTCAAGAACTGGTGGAACACCCCATGTTGTCTCCAATAGTCTGGATGCATATGAGTAGTCAAATGAGTCCCAGGTGTAGATGCTACATACTACGTATGAGCAGCTATGGAACACTTTCCTGCCTCTAGGATTGTCCTTTCCCCACCACAGGTGATGAGTAAGCAGCACACTTGGTCATAAAGTGCCACAAATACTGAACTGCTGACCCCTTAACCTAGCTTCACCTTCCCAAAACTTCTGTCCAGCTGGGATGCATATTTGAAGGTTCTCACTGACTCCTGATGGAGACCACTCAGTAGCTGTGAATGTTTTCGGGGTGCTGGACCTCCAGTGTCTGGAGGATGACAGCCCCCTCAAGTCTGGGCCTCTTGAAGTGCAAAGAAATAATACCTCGTCTTAGTGTGGCATAAAGGTAGGGTACTCAGCTGTTCACATATTTTCTGCCCAGACAGGACAGCAGAGTTTGTTGCATTCATAATAGGAAGCAGCTCGGTGAACAACCTGACTGGTGGCAGTGGTACTAGGAGTTGCCACAGAGCAGCTATGTGCTTCTGCTGAGGGGATTATTGTATTCATCCACCTTCCCCTCACACACAAGCTCTGAAGTTCTCCAGCGTTCACCCTGAGCTTTCATTTGTCAGTTCATCCTTGGTAAACAGCACTGCTCAGAAAGGAGGGGAACTGGGCTATGAGAGGTTGTGGCTCTGAGTACAAGTTCATGGAAGCATTTGGGGTACTACATTTCTACTGGTTTGTTAAGCCTGCATTGTGCAGCAGATTTGAACATGGAGGGCTGTGTCAGGGAGCAGCAAAGGCCAGCTGCTCCACAGGGGAAGGTGAGTTGGGAGCCAAATGCAACAGTAAGGTGGGTGGGAGCAGTGAGCTCACCAACAAGGAGTCATGATGCTGAGGGGTAAATCAGGGTCAGGACCGAGTTCAGAGCCAGTGGTCAAGATCAGGCACAGCCTGTGGTCGCCCAGCAAGTCAGGTAACAAGGGGACAGGCCCTTCCTTCTTGCTTTCTTCACTACAGCTCTTATCAGCAAAGCAGCTGACCTTGGACTCAGACATCTGAACTGCTTATCTTTGCCAGCTGAACTCCAGCAGGGGCACACACTCCAGGTCTACGTCCTGTGGGCTGGCTCTGGTGGTTTAACCACAGAGGTTCGCTCACCATCCCCACCCCACCCCCCACCCTCCCATGGAATGGGGAGGAGAAAATATAAATGAACTAGGCTCATGGGTTGAGACATGAGCAGTTTACTAGAATGGTAAGGAGGAGAGAATCAACACCTAACAACAACAACAACAATACCAATAAATATACAACACAAGTGATACACGGAACCACATGGCTCACCACTAGACTCCCAACTTGTTCCTGGACCACGATACCCCCCTTCCTTCCTGGAACTTCCCCTGTAAATACTGAGTGTCACATAAATAATGACATTACATGGTATGGAATACCAGCTTTGGCCATTTGAGTCAGCTGACCTGGGTGCTCCCCTTCCAGTTCCCTGAGAACAGTTAACTCTATCCTAACCAAGCCCAGGACACTGGCATACAGGACAAGCTCTGTATTCTCACGATACTTTTGTAATCAAGCTCATGTTTGAACTTATGCCATCCACCAGACTTTTCTGGTGTGAATAAGCTTCCATATGTGCCACTGTTCCTCAGCTGGGGCCAGAGGGTATCTGCAGTAAAATAATTTTCTTTAAGAAGTCCCACTTCCAAAACTTTGAAAGTTTTACTTTTGAAAGTAAGAGATTACATTCAGATGGCTAAGGAAAGGGTAGGAGGCAACCTCAGGAGAACTGATTTCCACCTCTCTCTTTCCAGGCAAGACTACTCTGGCAGGAGGAAAACAGCTGGCAGCATGTCTGCCAGGGCCTTTCTACAGGTTAAAGAGATCCTACAGTGGAGCAAATCCCACTGAGGTTTACTGATTTGAAAGGACTTCATTCTCACCACAGTGCACTGCTGCACCGTATCTTAGGGAAGGTCTTCTTCCTGGCTCCCTCATGCTCCCCATGCCTTGTTCAAGGGCTCTGCCTTGCAGATATACAGGTTTGACAATTACAGGGTTTGTATTAGGGAAGACAACCTCTCTCCAAACATCCCCTGGTCACACCTTCCTTTGGACCTCTTACTCCTTCTCCTGGTCACTGTGGCACCTATTCACTACTATAGCCTACTTCTTGCAGCCCTTTCATGTCACTTCCACTGAGGCGTAGTGAACATGTGCAGGACTCAGCCCAACAAAAGAAAGAAACTGTGTCATCCAGATGTTAAATTCCCAAATGCAGTAATGCCAAGGGACACCTGTTATTCCAGCAGGAAAAATAAACAGTGGGACAACTGACGCATCTTGTAACAGTTCCAGGTGGAGGTTCAGCTTTCAGTGGTACACAGGCAGACAGAACAGAGCCACAGCAACCTGGAGAAGGTTTATGCACTGGAAAACCTGATTCGGCTGCAGAGCAAAAGCACTTCAATAATTCAATGTTCCCTGTCCATTGGGAGTGCCAAAAAAGGTGACAGCAAATCAGAAAATTACAATGCAGTTGGAATGGACTATTCATCAACAAGACATTCCCTACCCAATCCTGTACTTAGGGACACATAAGAACATTGAGGGGTACACAGAGTTCCAGAGGATTTTGAGAAGGAACCCTACAACTCTACATCAGGAATCAGGACCATCTCTCCAACACCCAGAGAACCTGAAAGTACCAGAGGGAACCCAGTTGCCTTCAGC
>NW_010295078.1:3324-4209 GCF_000700745.2 Antrostomus carolinensis
AGTTGCAACCCATTCAGTAATAGTTCGTTCCAACAAAGATATTGCAGTGTCTTTGGTGTAGCATTTAACACTGGATGAGGACACTCAAATGCACACATTTCATGAGAGAATCTCCCAGGCAGCCACAGAATTAGAATTCAGTGTCATCAGTGTGGATTTAGTCACTGCCATCGCTGAGTTCATAGAACAGTTCATCCAGCCAGACCTTATCTGCTCGGGCAGTACTGGACAAGTCCCAACTGCAGTGACTGTGTTTTGAATCTCTACCTTGATCAGAAGGGCCGTTTAGGCACCCACACCACATTAGGCATACCTAGAGTGTCTTTTTAGTCTGTAAACATATGTCTTCAACAATATTTTAAGATATTGAAGACATCTGCATGGGGCTGGCAGGTGAGAACTTATGAACTACAGGAAATATACTCTTCTGGAGTGGCAGCTGTAGGCCAAATGGAACAGCCATAGGCTTTAAAATATCATTACTCTCTTCAGAGTAATGTCACTTTCTTACTCCCTTACTCTGGCACTTACAGTGCTCCCAGAATGGTGGCTGAACAGCTTAACTACTAACAAGCTTGTTAGTTCTGCTGTCAGAATTTTCTTCATCTGAAAAAGAATAATAATTTTGAAAAGGTAGAGTTGAAGCAAACTAATCCATAGTAGCGAAAGAAAAAGATGTAGAGTTAGGGGACACCAAATGATGCCCACACCAACACAAGAAAGACATGGACCAGTTAGAACGAGTCCAGAAGAGGGCCACGAGGATGATCCAAGGGCTGGAGCATGTCTCCTGTGAGGTCAGGCTGAGAGAGTTGGGGCACCTAGACATTTTCATCAGGCCACTAAATATGATGTAGAAACTCTAAGAAAACTATACCCTTCTGA
>NW_010295079.1:0-3536 GCF_000700745.2 Antrostomus carolinensis
CCCTTCCCTTCCCTTCCCTTCCCTTCCTAAATTCTTTTTATTCTTTTTCTTTTCCCTCCATTCTGAAAGAACATGAACTATTGGACACAGATTAAATGAAAATGTTGAACAATTCCTTCCTTCTCAAAACAAATATAAAATGCATATATACAATAATAGAGACTTTATATGTAGATTTGTGTCACCCACAGCCACTTCTGTCACCTGGATCATTGCCACCATTGTTGCTGGCCTGGGATTTATATTCAATATTGAAGGAATCCTGCAGCTACGATTTGAAATACAATTCCAAAAACATTGTGGAGTCCTCTCTAGTTATATGGGGTCAAATTCACTCTGGGTGAATTCTCTCTTATAAAAGCCGTGGTGATAGAGCAGGAATCGTTGTGAGCCAGACTATTATGAACAGTATGATGAGGACAATTAAAGGACATAGAAGCTCCTGTCTGCTTGATCGAGCAGATTTAAGTGTTTCAGTGTATTTGATGGCAAGTGAGTCTGATTATTCTCACACACCAACAGCCACGTTTTAGATGTTGCTCCCTGTATTCACTGCCCATATTTTGCTGAGTTCTTCTCCAATATCCATTGCCATTCCCATTTTGTCTGCAGAATTTGATAGCATCAGTCAAATTCTCCTCCACAGCAGAAGCTTTACCACAGCTTCTGCCACACAACTTAAGATTTACTGGCCTAATACAGATAAATGCATATTTCAAATGCTTTGAGGTACCCTCAGTCCTAATAGCCTGTGGTCATATGGAACAGCAGTGCTCACTGCTGCGATTTTACGCAAACATCCACTGCCCTCAAACACTGTCATAAAGTAAAGATGTAACTGTGTCCTTTTCGGCTGCAAAACATAGTTTGAAATATTAGGAACATGGAGTACAGCTGTCAACAGTGGCTCTGCCAAGGCCTTCATCCCTTCGCGAGGCTGCGGTTCTGATATCCTGTCAATCTGGTAGCCACAGAAAAGGCTTTTTTCCCTACGAAAGCATCACTTGGCCAGCAGCCAAACACTCAGCTCGCTCACTGCCTCCCTCCCACAGGGAATAGGGCAGAGAACTGGAGGGGTAAGGGAAGGAGACTCGTAGGCTGAAATAAAAACAATTTAATAATAGAAATAAAATAAAACTCATAATAATTATATTAAAATAGTAATGATAATAATAATAAAATATGCAAATGAACGATACACAGTGCAATTGCTTACCGCTTGCCAATCGAGCCCGGCCCATTGTCAGATAACGATCCTGGAGGAGTGACAATCCCAAAACTGAAACCACAATCCTGGAAGAGCAAGAGCCCAAGCAAGAGCCAGAGAGAGAGACCCTCATTAACGTACTGAACATGGTGTTATACGATATGGAATAACCCATTGGCACATCCAAATGCCAATCTGGATTACTAATTTTAATATTCCTTGCTCTCCTCCTAGACTCTGCACCCTCAGACTAGCAAAATATGAAGTCCTTCAACTTCCAGTGAAAACTGAAAACATTGGGATGTTATCAACATTCTTCCCATAACAAACCCCATGCTGAAACCAAAACACAGCACCATTCTAGCTACTAAAAATAAACCTAGCTCTGTCCCAGCTAACAACCAGGACACTGTGTTAACATCAGCCCCTTTCTTCTAACCCTGGCCTTCTCCTGGCCACATCTGCACTCAGGAGGCTGCTTGTCAATGACACCCTCATCTGACTCTGCTCCGCTGCCCTTTGCAACCCGTTTGGGACAGTCTCCCTGGCTGCTGCCTTGTACCAGCTGATGGGCTGAAGACAGTGCTGTGTCTGCCCCACCACTGTAACTTTTCCTGAGTCGAGCTGGAAAGGGTTTATCACTGCACACTCCATACAGCCACAGAGGGGTTGTGGAGCTGACATCTCGCGCTGAAATCTTGTCTTCGTTTGACCCTAGAGCCTTACTGCTTGTTCGCAGGCCTTGGATTTCTACAGTGTTCCTCACAATCAGGTTTGCCTGGGCATTACTGTAATATGAATAAAATATTATGCCACAGTAATAGAAGTAAAATATTACACAAAAAATAATTTCTCTTACAAATCCATGATTTAAGGATGGGCCAATCTACTCAGTGTTGCAGCTCAAGTACCAAATTTGATGAAGAGGGAAGCTGAGTGTAAAGCAACAAATTTCCTTCCAAGAAGAGGAACATGTTTGCTTTCTTGAAATGTGAAACTTTAATCTTAGAAATGAAAAATTAATTTTGTGCTCTAGCTTTCCTGTATGACTTCAAGTCACCTGGTCTTTAGCATTTTGCTTAAAGTATACTTTGTCACATGGGAAAGGAAACGTACTGAGGACACGTGGTTATTTTTCAGGACTATTTGCATGTCATTCTCTGTAAAAGCAGTGAGGTGCAGTTGCACCTGAAACCACTCCTGTGGATTGTTCAATCAATTTGAAAATCAAGCGCATAGGTGCATATTTAAAGAAGATTTGTGGGGGTTTTGCATTTAGGCTTGTATTGGAAACTAAAATTTTAACCTGGTTTTCATGTTTTCTTTCCATCTAAAAATATTGTAGAAAGAACATGGACTACATCAATCTGAAGAATAACCATCAACTAATGGAAACAAAAGAACTTGTTGGCTCTTCACAAGTCCTCAGAAACCAGCAGCTGCCTCTGGATTGACTCTCTCCTAGTAGTGTTATTAGGGCACATCCCTGATGTCTGAGAGTCACGCTCTTTAGACACCTAAACAAAAACTACACTTCAGTGTTGCCAAGAGTCAAAGTGATCTAGGAAACAAGGTTGTTGTCTTTGATTTGAAGCTTGTAACCCTAAATCAAATAGTCCATGTGAAAATGTTTTCCTAGCAACTTAAATCCAGGCACTTGTTTTTGAAAAAAAAATATCTCTCCATGTAATTAAGAGAGGAAGCTGACTCATGAGCTTTGCTTTTGCCACCTGAACTGATTGACTGCAGAAGAAACCTGGTTAAGCTGGTGCTCTGGCTTGCTGACTAGCAGGGTTGTTTTTGATCCATGGCCTCTGGTATTTGGATTATTTGCTTTCCCCTCTCTTAATCTCCGCGGGGAAACTTTCCCTTGCTATTTAAATATTAAATCCTCACTGTACTGGAATGTTGCAGTGTACTGCATACAAACAGAGATGCAAGGGCTCAGGATTTTCAGTGCAAACCAATTTTGAGTTCCAACTCAGAAGGCCTTTGTTCATTTGCTCATGTCTTTTGCTCGGAATTTTACAGGTATTTGAGGTCCAAAGACCCAGTAAGTACTGACACACATCCGAATCCTTTACTATGTGGACTGCAGCTATGCTTTCCCCCTTCTGGCAGCGCTGGCAGGACAGATGGCAACAGCAATCGTAAGACATCGTATCTACAGTTTTGATGTTTAAATACAGTTTGTCTTAACAGGCTCCAGACTGAAGTCAGCCCCTTTGAGCCTTCCAGATTATTACTCCAAAGATGCTGCAGTGCCTAGCTAGAAGAGAAAGGTAACATCATTCCATTCTTCAAAACACTATCTTGAAAAAATTAATCT
>NW_010295079.1:3555-32185 GCF_000700745.2 Antrostomus carolinensis
GCTGACTATTTGCTACTTACGCAGCTTGCCTCAATCTCGGCTGACATCGCTCCCCAGCAGGTAGCTCTAATCCCCTGATAAATTGTCTATTGTTGTGATGGGCATGTTTTCCTCTTCTCTCCTTTTTACAGGCTGGTTCCCTCCTAAGCAATGACAGCACTTATTAAAGATAACGGTAGGGTGATCTTGGTGTGATGAAGAATAATACAATTTAACATATACTTTTGCCAAATAATAATGTGATTGCTTATTTTGGGAAGATGCATTCTATTCAGAGAAATGCCAGAGTCCCTGTGGGTGCATGTTCCCATGGTACAGCACCGAGCCCGCTCCTGAAATACAACTCTCCTAAGCTCCCAGGCACTTTAACCAAGACCAATGACACTGTGTGGGGTTCAGGCATGTCTCTGATAGAAATACGGTAGTGCTTAAGTTCCCAGACCAACCCCACAATCCTTACTGTATAGCTATGAACAGAAAATCAGGCATCTAATATGGAGTTAAAAATACAGAGATTTAGTAAATTGCTTTTATTGCTTATTTCAGCTAATTACCATCTTAGATTTGTTGACTGATTCTGTGCATTCTACAGCTTGTTTCAATGTTTATCTACTTTGTACAGAAACAGCAGAGGAAGAGAAAAAGAGAGGAAGTTAAAAAGTTACCACTCCTTAGCATTTAACTAACTTCACAGATTTAGGTATTATGCTAATTAACTAAGAAAAGGCTTTTAATCTAGAACTGACATAACAATGCAGACAGATTTATCACCAAACATGTAAAATCTGTTGACATGTTAATCATCGTGCTACAGATGAATTTAAAGTTGAGGGACCAGTGTCTAACCTGCCAGTCCCAGACTGCCAAAACCAACCTCTCTCTCCAAAATAAACACTTGCAAAGAAAACTGCAAGTGCATCTCTAGCTCTGCAGACAGACGCTTAGACGCGTTCTTGGACTACGTATGCCCTGCTGCAGAATATATTAATAGTTAGCTCCATCTGGGTATCTTAAACACAGGAATGGAAGTCTCATCTCCAGGCCTGTTGTCCCCGCTTTGCTTCCTTTTATGCAGAGACTGCGTATTATGGATTACAAAGGTAAAGCCAATCAGGAAAACCAAAAAACAGCTTTTGCTGATGAGCTAGCTGGGTGCTTATGGTTTTGTGTTTCTACAATCGCTGTTTTAGCCTAAAGCTGACACTGAAGTGGAGAGGTTTCCCTGTGTACTTCAGTGAAAGTGCATCTACATACCATGAGTTGTACATTTCCTTCCAAAGCACCTTTCTTTCTAATTTCCTGACAGTTTCAGCCTGGGGTTCTTTACATGAGGAGCTGAGGAAGAATTGCTCTTTAAGTGCAAGTGTTCATAAACATTGTCGGGAAAATCTGGAGAACAGGAATCTCTAACAAATTGAACAAGACCTGCACGAGCGTAGGCTAGGAGAAGTATGACGTTGGGAGCACAGTTAGTTTTAGAGCCATCAGATGTAGCTACTGACTAAGGGCAAAACACAGTCTGCAGTAATTTGTAAGACAGCCACCAATATAAAGATAAAAGGTGAAACTCCATGTATTATTTACTGGTAATCAAGTAACTTTAAAAATATATCTTTTACAATTGTAATAGAATCTATTAGTGAATCTTAAAATCTTGAGAAATTAGGAAAGTGGTTTACAGATAATCTAAGCAGCAAAATATTTTTTGTCCTTTCACCTGAATTATGGGTACAGGAAATCTACACAATCAATACAAACAGTAAAAATGTGAAGTATTTTCATTCTTTTGATTTTACGACACAGTGCATAGTAAAATAGACTTAATTATCCTAAAAATGCTTACCAGTCAGTTGACATTCATTATTTGAGCTACTGCTTTCCACTTTATTTTGTTGCTAATTTAATAGTGTCAAATAGTATATACATTACATATAAAGTACATCAAGCTAATGTCAATATCTCCTGTACAACTGCAGTCGATTGTGGGCTGAGGCATTCTGGCACTGCTGTGAGGCTGCTGTAGTGCTTGCCAAAGGGGAGGAGGTACATTGCTGAATACTCTATAATAAAATGGAGAATAATGAGATATACATGCATATAAACAGAAATGTGATCAAGTTAGATTATTAACATGCAAGAAACATAATTTGATTATATCATGTGATCTGTTTTCCATTAGATAAACAACTGTGCACCTTCATCTGGATTTAGAGGTTGGTATTACAGGGTACAATGTCATTCACACGAATTACTGAGTGAATATCCTTACTTTATTTGGATGCTCTGAAACTAGGAGAGCTGAAGCAGGTTGTTCTCTTGGTGAAGTAAACACTTAAAATCCCACCACTTTTCAGAGCAGAAGATTTGACAAAATCTCAGTCACCTATACTTCTGCAGCTGGGAACTTGTATGGCAGTTGTTCACTCTTATCATCAAGAAGCATTCCAAACCAGTGCCTGAGATCTGAACGTTTATCTACAGCTGGACACCTGTTGAAATGCTTAAGCGTATACTTGAGGAAAGAATGATCTTAAATGGCTTAAATGAAATAAGGGGAAATGGCTTCAAACTGAAAGAGGGCAGGTTTAGATTAGATATTAAGAAGAAATTCTTCACTGTGAGGGTGGTCAGACACTGGAACAGGTTGCCCAGAGAAGCTGTGGCTGCCCCCTCCCTGGAAGTGTTCAAGGCCAGGCTGGATGAGGCTTTGAACAACCTGGTCTAGTGGAAGGTGTCCCTGCTGATGGCAGGGCAGTTGGAACTAGATGATCTTTAAGGTCCTTTCGACCCCAAACCATTCTATGATTCTATGAAATGTCCATCATCAAACTTCCAGAGATTGGCCAGTCTGAGTAACATCTATTGTTTATATTTTATTCACGAAACGTAAATCTTGTAGATGAAGAATCAGTGGGAGAAAGCTTTCACAGAATCACAGAACAGCCTAGATTGGAAAAGATCATTGAGTCCAGTCATTAACCTCACACTGACAAATCTCCAACTAAACCATGTCCCTAAGCAAAGGGACATGTCTTTGTCATAGACCAGCCAGCCAAGAAGTCTGACTATTGAAAGCCAGGAAGATGCATTGGTGGGGGGAACAGGGGGTTTTTTGGTTGTGGGGTTTTTGTTTGTTTGTTTTGTTTTTTCAAGTAGGACAGGCTCCAGAGAACATACATGCTCAGAAATGCTTTAGTAAAACAGCTAGATCCAATAAAGGTAGCTATGCTACACCAGTTGCTGAAAAATACAAAATTTACAAATTGTTTAGCCATAAAGAATTAAATTTGTAAGACAGGAGGCAGAAGACAGGAAGCTGAGGTTCCAAGTCACACCTGCTACTAGGATTCACAAGAAGAGAGGTAATGATGTGCTCTGTGTTCTTTTCACACTCTCACTTCAAAACCAGGCAATCATTTTGAATTTAGGAGCCTGGATACTTTGTGGGGTTTTTCAGTCTCAAACTCAGTAAGCGGAAAAAACCTTCTGCATAAAGAGTATTTAACAATTTTAGTAACAGTTTATCCAGAAAGCCTTTGAAACATGTGATAGTCTATAAAGTATGTGAAGTATACAACCATCTGCCTATATTTTCTCCGCAGTACAAATATACAGTAAAGGAGGAGACTGATAATACAGAATTATAAATACTAACTCCTGCATTATAAACTGAACATTTGACATCTACATTTTGTACTTCAGACACCCATCTACCTATTCAATTCTTCATACTCCAGGCATCATGATTATTTTGTTTCAAACTGACAAGATCTAGAATACATGAAACAAAATACAAACACTTATTGAAGAAAGGCAATACCTATCAGTTATAGAACATGACACATCTGCAGGCCAAAGTAAGAATTAATTGTATTAACAATTATTTTACACACTACCATGCATCATACCCCCTTTCTTCTCTATATTATTAAGAAACACAAATTAATTATGAGCTATGTATAGTTCAAATGGACCCTAATAAATTACTCTTCCTTAAAAGTTCTTGGAACTGCCTGGACTTTGCAAATGCTTTCAGATTCCAAAAGGAAAATGAAGCTACAGGTTGAGGCAGTCTGGTATAAACTGTTAAAGCCTGTTTATGGTACTATAAAGTTCATATATGTGGGGTGGGTTTTTTTTTTACATAAATAGAAATTTGAAAATCTGTCAAGCCAGTTGAACAGATTGATGTCAATATTTCAAATTATATTTTTACCATTAAAATAAGCCATAATGTTGGTTTGTAGGAATTAAAGCTGAACATCTTTAAACTAAATACTTACTAAAGGGGTGATTATCTGCAAAACATTTGAAGCAGATGGGTTTCTGGTAATGGCTTCTTGAACATCTAAAAAGAGCATAAAAATATATTATAAATATTATGTAAACCAAATACTACAATAGAAATATGATTCACAGTCAAATATTCAACACAAAACTTCCCAAAGATTGTGCAAATGTAGTTTAATAGCACCGTTCTTTCTTCCCCCACCAACAACTGAAGTGTATGCTGTATCTGTATTTTTAAAATTTGCAGCTAGATATTATTATCTGAACAAAAAATTTAGTGTCAATAAAGAAATCTAAAGCTAGAGAAAAAAACACCAGCTACTCTAAGCTGGCAATAGAAATTCCAGATTTGCATTGGTCAGTGACTAACTGTTATTCATTAAAAAGATTGCTCCGAAGCTACACAGTTTTAGTCACTTAATTTGGTAACATGTGAAAACAAAGCTAAAAAAGGGGGGTCAGAAAGGTCACGGTTTAAAAAGCAATGTACTTACATGACATGTAAGTACTTACAACACTTTACTTACTTACAGGCACGTACTTGCAGGTACATGTCCTATAAGTCTACCTGTAAAATTTCACAGCTTCTTATTACCAATTTTAATCCCCAAATGATTAGGCAAGCTAATTAAATTTCTAAGATACATATGTGTATGTATTACATTTATTTTCACAGTTACTTCATTTACAATCAGTTAATGCCTATGGTTTTTCATAGTTTCTATCATATTCCTTATGGACTTCTATAGTTTTCATAGTTACCCTTTTCACACTTTGCAAACTTCAGCTTTCTTGCTCCCAGTTCCTTTGCTGCATTTACCTTTGCCTCTGTTTCTTTGTTATTTCTGTTATTTATACAGCAATTTATTTTTTGTTTTCTTGTATTTCTCTTTTCATATCTACTTTCTTAACCCAAGCACATCATACTAAAACTCCTCTCTGACAGAGTTCTTCACTTGCCTGGAAGTAATGACCATGAGGTACGCTATAATGAAATTCTAAGCTACTGTTTGATGGGAGCAGGAATTGTAAGCTACAGCTGCAGAAAGTTTCTAAGCAGTTGCAAAGATCTTTTATTCTGCTGTTGCAGATTACAGGAAACTGAAGCCTTTTTCCTCAAAGTCAAGAAATCCACCATTTGATGTAGAAACGTATGGATAGTGTGTAGGAGCTTAATAAGCCCTGGTTTAGTTTAATTCCAGTCAGTGGGGAGGTAGATGTGGGTAACCTGGCCATGAAATGCTGCAGTCCACAAAAAAAAAGTAGACTAGTAAAATAAAATCAATGGACTTCAAGAAAGCAGACTCATAAACTCAAATAATTGGCATGTAACATTTTAAATGAAAAAAGTCCAAGGAAAACATAAAATTCAGGAGAGCTGGCAATTCCATAAACAGCAAAAATGGCAAGCAGAAGTTATTCCAGTGATATGGAAAGCCAAGCAGTCCAGTGAAGAGACCACGTGGACTAAGGCACAAGCTCCCTGTTGATTTCAAATACAGGATGGAGCACACAAAATGCAGAAACTATGTCAAACTAATGAGAATTTTCATGAAAGACCTGTACAAGCATTTAGGTCAAAGCAAATACTAACCATTAGATACAGAGGCAATAGACCCCAAAAGTAAGTTTGTTCTATGAGTATGTCTGTTATAATTGGATGATGAATTGAAGCACTGGCTAACTAACCATTGGAGAGAAAAAAATATCAAGAACAAGTACAGACTTTTTCCCCACATTCTTCAATAAAATGTCAACTCTGATGGGATAGCTCCCACAAAAAGCACTAGAGTAAAGCAGGTAAGAAATCAGCCTGGCACAGAGACAGAATAGGTCAGAGGACACTCGGGAATGTTTGAGATTTTTAAAATAGTTGTGCAAGTGATATTCGCATAAGCAAACAGATTTGGTTGCAGCAATCTCAGAACTGTATTTGTGAGAGGAACATCCTAAAAGACTAGAAAAAAGGAAATGAAAAGGCATTCATGATGAAGGGTTATATTTGCAAAAATATAGGGTGTATAATATAAAGGGTAATTATTTGCAAAAATAATTGCAAAAAATTAAGATGGATAAACACTGGAACAGATTCCAACGTGAGGCTGATACATCTCCATCTGTACACTTTAAAGAACAGTTTTGACAAACAGCTGTTAGAAACAACAGCTACAGTTGGGCTGAGATAGTTTCTGAAGGTGTCTTGCAGTCACAGTTTGAATTATTTTTTTGACCAAGGCAAAGCCACCATTATTTTAAATTAATTTCATTGACTCTAAGAAAGATTTCATTATTTTGATCTCCCGTTTGCTACATTTAGTAAAGAATAATAAGAAAATAAGAAGAAATATATTTCTATCACAGGATTCATGTTTTTAATCCAAATTAATCCATGACAACAAAATATAAATTACTTAATAACTTGATGCAGGATCCTATTTATTATCAAATTTACTTTGTAGCCTTTGATTGAGAAAATCAAGAGACTGGAAAATCTTCTGTTCTTCAATTGAAAGTGCACTCCTGGCTGGTTGCACACTTTCCATAGCTGCCAGGATTTCATCTTCGGCAACTGGTGTACTTGCTAGTTTTTCTGCCAAAAGAAACTGAACAGTGCTTTCTGAAACTGAAGAGATTACAGGAGTAACTTCAAATCAGAAGAGCTCATGACATTTAAATATGCTGCTTACTTTCATTACTACAGGTCTGGGAAATACACAAAATTCACATTAAAAGAGCAAAAAATTGTCAAAGTCAAGAAGCATTAGAAAATGACATAATTAAGATCACTGAGGCATCTTATGATCGGCACCACAGCAAGTTTCTACTTTGGAAATATGATAGCAAGCAATACCTGTCCATATCGTACAGTTATGTATGGCACACACACCCACCATACAGTCCAACACAAACAGGAATGGAATGAAACTTGACTATACGTTGTAATGCATTTATAAACCATCAATATCATGACACAAAATGCTATCTTATACTTCTGTGAAAAAAAAAAATTAGGTCTACACAACTTAGAATCACTGATGCCAAAGAGAGAAGTTATGCTACGCAGTGGATTGATGAGGTCACTACTTTATGTATAACAAAGAATTGAAGTGAGATGTGTTACTCTACCTTCGTCAGACTTAGAGGTGTTACTCGTATTTCGTACTGGATCAAATGCAGATTGAACAGGACTCAGCTGGACAGCACGTAACAAATTCTAACAAAAACATTATAAGAATATTTAAAGTGTGATTTAAGGTAACTATAGTACTTCCTGAACATCTTTATTTGTTATTTCATATTACTGAATGTTTTCAAGTGCAAGAGAAATAGTGTGTACTAACACAGTAGAGGTAGTCTAGTTGGTTTTATGATTTTCCTTAGCAGTGGCAGCAAGCTGGCCAAGCGCATTGATTCAAAATGTGGTGACACTGAACAATTTTTTATATTCTTAAAAATCCTTCCATTTCGAGGATAAATAAGCTTTTTTAAAAATAGTATTTAATATTTACCTGTGCACGATAAGTAGGCTTCCATCTTTTAGAGGCTATAATTTGCCTTCTGTGTTCTGAAATCTGCTCATTTTCACCATTGTCAAAATCTTGCTTTTGTCTTCTAACAGGAACACCACCTTAAATGAGATGCATCCAAAAATAAACCAAAAAATCTATGAAAACCTTGTAAAGCTACTAGTAGCAAAACTAGTAATGGTGAGTAAAGGTCTCTGTCCAAATTCAAAAGTTTACCTTGTGTATGTTTACATCTGATCTCACTAAATGTATTTTGTTATAATGAAAAGAGAGAAAGAGGCACTCCTAATGCATGTTTAATTTCACAGTAGGACAGGACTATAAAATCCAGATGTGGATGGTATGTAGACATTTATAAGCAGGTTAAGTGAAGCTGCACTTTGAATCCCAGTTAACAAAGGTGGTCTGTACAAAGTTACAAGGTGGTCTTACAAAGCAAGAGGGAGGATGAACAGACAGTGAGCTATGAGATAACCAATACCAAATAATGTGCCAAAAAGTAATGTTTTAGAAAATCATTTGCATTTAGAGAATTATCCCAAAGTCTGGTTGTCCAACACGGTAAATGTCTGTTGCCAGGGTGCTGTATTTTGTATCTTAATAGAATCAACATTTGTTAAGAGTATCACAGAATCCTAGAATGTTTTGGGTTGTAAGGGACCTTTAAAGGTCATCTAGTCCAACCCCCCTGCAACAAGCAGGGACATCTTCAAGTAGATCAGGGTGCTCAGAGCCATCCAACTTGACCTTGAAGAGTACATAGTGCCATGCAGAAAATACGTAATTGTTCACATGGTTTATTTGATTCACAGAATCACAGGGTGATTGAGGTTGGAAGGGACCTCTCGAGGTCACCTGGTCCAACCTCCTGCTACAGAAGGGCCACCTAGAGCTGGATACCAGGATGACATCCAGATTGCTTCTGAATATCTCCAAGGAGAGTGACTTCACAACCTCTGTGAGCAACCTGTTCCAGTGCTTTGTCACCCTCACAGTGTTTCCTAATGTTTCCTCCCTCCAGGTATTTATAGACATTCCTGAGATTGCCCTGACCCTTCTCCAGCTGAACAGTCCCAGCTCTCCCAGCCTTTCCTCATAGGAGAGATGCTCCAGTCCCTTCATCACCTTCATGGCCCTTTGCTGGACTCTCTCCAGTTTGTCCATGTCTCTCTTGCATTGAGGAGACCAGCGCTGGACACAGTCCCCCAGGTGTGGCTTCACAGGTGTGATTTGAATGTAAAGTCATGGGTTAAAACCTTAAATCTACAGCTTGGGATTTTGTAGTTAATCTTATTAATTAATACAACTGTATACTAATTTTAGTTAAGACAGTACTGCTATATAGCATTTTCCCTCGGCTAGAGAGGCCTAACCTAGGCACTGTACCTCAAATTTTTCTCAGTTTTGTCGGGTGTAATAATACATTTTCAAAATTAAAGCATCAAGTTTCAAAATTTAAATTAATTTCTTAATTAAACTTTCAGGCATACAAACTGGAGATGCAAATCAGTATTTTCATGTGCAAGTCAGGAATCTACATATCCATTACCCATTTATTTACATAATAAATATTTACATAGGCAGTTTAATGTAGAGTTCATGATTAGACCAAGAGGTCTTTTAGTGCTTTTAACAGAATTGTATTTCTTTAGTTGTTATTACAGTGATAGCTAACAAAGCAGAATTCTTACCATTTGCAGAAAAAGAAAACAATTCATTGATCCTAGAAGCAGATTTGAAACTACTCATCTGGCTGTTGCCATCAACAGTGACATGGGACACATCAGCTTTGAAAGGCTGCCATTTAGTTATATGTGAATTATTGCAATGTGACACATGGTGCTGAATAGCACCTGGAAAGAAAAGGAAACGTCATCATGTTACATTGAATATGGGGGGAAATTTAAAAAGAAGCAAAGAAGAAAACCTCTTGTTGCATTAGTAATCACACAATGTTTTTCTGAAAAATAAAATCCAAAGTTGCCCTATTGATATGCATCAACATTTAATTTGATTAGTTTGCAAGGCATGCTAGATCTATGCCAAAGAAAAGACTTCTTTGGGAAATTTAAGACAAAAATGTAATAAACAATAGTCTCTTTAATGAGACACTGAGATAAACAGTCTACCCCTGTTTAACTATAAGCTTGTGAATGAGCCCTGTATTTGTCACAGGCTAAATGTTACACATGTTTTAAAGCATTTTACTGACTGAACACCAAAAGACTTAAAATAATTCTAATATCCAGCTACAGAGGATGATATATGTCAGCCAGAAGATATACCACTTGGAGCCTGGAAGCCAAATTAAAGGGAGATCCTCATGGACAACAATTTTATTTATTCATCTTGTTCTCACTCATTCTTTCTGTAGCATACATTTGGCCAAGCACTGCAACAAATCATATTTTCTACAATGTCCTCACAGGCCTTATTGAGCTCTGTAATAGTGCCACAGTAGGTATTTTACTCAAGAACAATGCAATATTCAGACTGGCATAGCAAGCACTTCAGAACAAAGACTATGGTCATCTATGTACACTTACATGCAGTAGAACAAATACTGGCATGTCATTAAGAGTTATCTTGAGTATTTAAAATAAAGAAGACTTTAAAAACACAAAATCTAAGCAGATACTGAGAGAGGGACACATTTTAAAAGGGACAAATTTTAAAAGTGGCTACTCAGCTCTTCCTCTAAAAGAGCTGGAGCTATGTGACACTGGGAATGTAGCCTTTAAAGCTGCAGTTAAGACAGTATTAGCAGGGCATGCAACTTTGGACCAGTGAATTTCCTGATTCATTGATCTGATGTGCAAATAAGGACATCAAGAGGCAAGTATCTCTGCTGGAGGCTAAGTACATGAATGCAAGACTCCATTTCCAATGTAAAACCAAACAGGTTAACTTAAGTCACACATATCTCAAGCTCATCTGTTTGACTTTGAACTGGAATGGACAAGCAGATAACATTTCTTATTTCCCACCCTTGCTTGAGGCCAAGAATATTCACCTACCTTTACTCTTACACAACAGAGGTGTTCTGAATCACTCCATAATTAAAACTATGTATTACTGTAGATAAAACTAGAAATTTAGGTTTTTAAGTGATGAGAATTACTTATTTTGCTAGAAAGTGTCTTTGAGCTGCACAGCTGATCCTCGGGGTGATCCCAGTACATTAAGTGGTTTGGGTTTACAGCTTCAGGAGCTCTGCCTCCAGCTGCAGCCCTCACTAGGAAGCAAACCAGCACACAACATACAAATTAAAAGCACAAGGATGCCATCAGTGCCCAAGGCACAGAACGTAGCTAAGCTGCAGGGGAGAAACAAAGCAAATCAAAAAACATGAAACATGTTTTGAAATGTAAAAGCCAGGAGGTTAAAGTTTATTCTCCCAAATTTCTTATGCATCTTTCCTCTATCTTAATAATCAATCACTGCACCATATTGTCCCCAAGGTTAATTTTTAATAAAATGCAGGATTTGTCCTAAAATTTCTTAAAATTCTTCATAAATCAGACATATTTTACAGCACAGCAAAATTTATCCAGTAGAAGCTTTTTTTTTTTTTTTTTTTTTTTTTTTTTAAGGATTAATTGTATTACTGGGACTAAACCAATTATTTTAGAAATTTACAGTGTCAGCAGTTTAAAAACATGGTAGAACTAAATTTCTTTCACACTCAGGTGGCAGTGATTGTTGGACAACAAGCTATGACTCCCAGTTACCTTGTAAAACTTGCTCATATAAACTTAGTCACTTCCTCCTATATAATTATTTTGACCACCTGCCACATCTGCTCATTAATCAGGAATATAGTATCAGGGAAAAGAGTTCCTTTTCATTTAATAGTGTAGAGAGGTATTAAAAACGGGGATCAACATTTGAGAGGCCTCTGGGCACTGCTAGAATAGAAATGACAATGACAAATGGTGAAAGCTTGTTAAAACTGGCTGTATTGTGTGCACGGATGAAAGGCTGGATGTTTTAACTGAAAACAAAGTTGTGATGTAACTGAAAAAGACTTTCTTCTGAACATCCCCCCATCCTAAACCCAGAAATATGACTCTTACCAGTAGCAGAGACTTTTGGAGCTCGGGCAGTATGAGCTGCTTGCCACGAGGTACATTTTTTTCCAGCTGTTGGGGAATGATGGAGATGTAATCCATTTTCTGTGTTAACAGGTCTCCTTCCAGTGCAGGTCACTGAATGATCTTGACAGGCACTTGTCTGAACACCATTTACAGAACAAGTACTTCTTGCCCAAGGTTCGTATTGGTCCGTGCTGCAGCCAGATGTAGGCATTGCAGTGGCCAAGTCCGAATGACAAGTAACACCCTCACTCTTTTCTGTACAGTTTCTATTGAAAACCCGATCTGCTAACAAAATAGGCCTTTCATTTAAATCATAAAAAAAAAATTCCTGCTTGTAGTGACAGCTTGAAGACTTGAAGGCGGGGGTGGCTGCCACCCAGGGCTGGCTGCGTTTTCACCACTTCTGTTTCCTGGAAGAGGTGCAGGTGGTGGGTGAGGTGCTAGCAACTTCCCTGGAGCTTTTAGGGTTTTGGTGGCTTCAGTGGTCGACTGTGGTCGGATTATAGTGCCTGTTCTCTTCCTGGGTATAAGACTTGGCTGGGATCTTACAGATCTTGGTCTTATAGTTATTTTTGCCTTATTTTTGAGTTGATTAACTTCATTAATTTTAGAATTATTGCTACATACTGGGGGTTTACTTTCTTCATCTTTTGATACCATCCAAGCTTTTTTAGCAGAAAAAGATCCAGTAGGCATAAATATATTCAGAGATGTGCATTCTTTATTTGATTCTTCAGTTTTAACATTTGGTTTTGATATATGAGAGTTTTCATGATGATTTTTTATGAACATGGGGTTTGAAGGTTGAGCAATAATACTTAAATTCGTCTTAGGAGCATTATCTGTAGTTTGGACATACTGCAGCTGTGCAGAAAATATTTCACTGGTGTTTTTTTCATAGCATTTATCATTATTTTCTATTATTATCTGGTTAATTTGATCACACCATCTTAACTTTCTATTGTATTTTTCATTTTCTACACTTTTCTTCTTTATTTTTGCCAGTTCCAAACTGTCTCTGATAGATGACAAAGGTAGAGTGCCAAAACTGATCCCATGGTTCATAATCACAGATTTGAAATGACTGGGTTCATATTTAGAGTCCTTTAAGATACCTGTGAATAATCTTGCTCTTTTTCTTTCAAGAATATTGTTTTTCAGGGTGTTGCACTGTGCAGGAAAAAAAAATGCCAGAATTTAGCTCTGTATCAGACAGCAGTGACATAGTTTCCACCATATTTCCCTTTTCTTCCTCTTTGTTATTCTGTTGGTTAACATTGCGCAGAACTGAGGCGTTGGGTATATCCTGAAATAAACGTGATCCTGGATTAAGGTCAGCAATACATTTAATATTTTCTTCTTTTGTTTCAGTCATTTTTCCTGAGGTATTTTTTAAAAACTTCATACTGATGTTTTTGTCCTTTTGTAATGTATCAGCTGTGCTGGGAAGGCAAGTGGAACGTCCTTGATTAGGAAATGAGATTATAGATGTTGCAATAAATTGACTGGAGGTTTGCACAGATGCAGTTCTTTTTTGTGGGGTCATTTTAAAACTCTGATCTTGCATCAGATCCTGAACTTTTTCTCCTGGAATAGAGTCAGGGCTGGCCCAGGCTTTGCTAGGACTGGAAACAGGGTGACCAGTGGCCAATGTGCTAGCCATTCCAGAAGGCAGCTTGCTTCTTTCTTCTTTTATATTTTGCAGAAAACTAAAAGCATCACTTTCTTGCTTACCAGAGGCAGAGAACTCTGCAGGTTTTTTTCCAGTTCTGTGAGAAGCAGATGATTCCTCTTCTGAATTGTTTACATGTTCAGGATGAGTTAGAACATTATGTTTAGCTAAAAGATCATGAATAGGTAAGTTGTGGTTGTTTTGTGAATCTACATTTCTCAGACAATTATTTAGATGCATATTTTTAGAAGAAGTACTCTGAGCTGTATAAAGCAAACCATTATTCCTAGTCTGTGATTTTTCTGGATTGTACAGGGCACAGTCACACTGTGTAGTCAAAGATGATTCACTCGGTGTTGTGTAATTTCCATTTTGTTCTCCAGCCTCAAGACTGTCAAGGCTTGACAAGCTTTCTGAATCATCTGTTTTCTTGACTTCTTGATGAAAATGCTGAAATACAGGCATAAAATCAGACTGTTACATTTATCAGATTTTTTTTTTCTGATACTAATTTTTCATTAATAAGAGCCTAGGCTAAAATACAATCAATATTTAGCTTGGTGTTTTTACAACTTGGGGTTGTAGCACCAGAAGTGTTTCCATCAAGTCAAAATTTACCTGTGTTCAATTGCAAAAGAAAATGCTGTGGTTTGGGCATGAAACACAGAGGAAAGAGCTGCAGCAAATTTAATCCTAAATTTTATATAAATTGGACAATATCAAAAAAGGAAGAAGATTGGTCTAAACAACATTACTGCTTCTGGAGTGCCGTATGGCACAGGGTGGTTTTTGTACTCTAACATGGAAGGGAGTTCACAAAATGAAAGAGAATCCATAAAAATGCAGATTTGAAAGTGGATCTGCCACAAACTGCATTTTTTCCATAATACTAGACTGAATATGTTTATTTTCATACAAAGTGCCACAAGTGATGAGGATTTAAACCTTGTCATGGCAAACACAGAAAACATCTCTCAGCTGTCATCATCACAGTGATTAACACCTCCCCCCAGCGAAATCCCCTCTTCTCATCTTTCAGAAAGAAGAAAATATCATCTGATCTATGAGGACAGATCAGGTCTAAGGGCATATGGCAATCCCATCTACCCCCCGACTTCTTGGTTGAACTTTAATGTGGTGATGAATAAGAGCAGCTGGCACCATCCGAATCACCACTGGGACAACTTTATATATGAACTACACAGGCATTTTCTTCACTATTACATCTCTATCCAAACACTGAGATGCCTGACATGGTGGAAAATACATACATTTCTAAGAACAAAATTTCAAAATACAGATACATTTAAAGGAAAACAAGCATATAAACTATTTTTATAATCTTGTATTCTCTCTCTCTGCTGTTAAGATCAGTTCTACCCAACTCAGCAGCTAAGTGACTTTAAACCATAGGTTGGAAAAAATTGGTGTGAAAAAACTAAGAGAGAAGCTGCATTAGACATGCAATCTTAGGCAATGAAGGTTTTTTTTTCATTAGTGACTTTAAATGGAAAATGTTTCAAGTAGCAAAATAAGTTAACCTAAGTGAGTGATTTTATATCCCCTGGCAATTACAATAGAATTAACATTTGGAAAACTTACCAAAGAATGCATAAAATTAATTAGTGAATAAGAACATATTTTTGTAGTAAACCTTTCAAAAATTCTAATAAAATGGTTATACCATAATATTGCATAGTTTATAGCTGTACTAATATTTTAAATTGCTGATTAAAAAGCTTAGTGAGTCCTGAAAGACCTTTTATGATTGAATTAAATCTTGCACTAAATCTTCAGAGCTTGGTGCAGTCTTCCATTGTAGTTATGATCTGAGATAGAGAATCTAAACAGAAGAACAAAGCACTGAGTGTACGGAAAGATCCCTCTAGGGAACATTTTCAAACTAGAGCTATACAAACTGGTGTCTTTCTAATAGAAAGGAATAAATAATGCTTTGTTAGTTATTTATTAACCTTTATGTTTGGCTAAATTATATTGTTAACCTCTGGTTGAACTTCAACAAACAAGAAAAAGGCATTTGCTCAGAGTTTTCTGTACCAGGCCAAATTTAAGGAATAACTTTGAAATATTCAGATAGGAAGAAAAAAACAGTAAAAAGAAACGATAGGTGTCAGGCTTACTTCTTGTCTAATCTGGAAACTGCACCTGTATAGCTAAACACATGTTTCTAAAATGAGCAAGTTAAATAGAGGAAAAAATTTGTAAGGATTGATTTTTAAAAACCTGTTCTGACAGCAGGTTAGCTTAAATTGGTAAATCTGGAGGGTGCAAGAAAAGTTGCAACTTTTAAAAACTAAGATAAAAAAAAAAATCTACCCAGTTGTGCTATAAAGGTTGAAAATAGACTTGATCCTGCATCTTACTCTCCTTGTGAAAACAAAACCTCACGGGAGCACAAAATCTCAGTTGAGGCAACCTCCAGAAATAAGTTAGGAACTAAAGAATAAAGAAGGATTCCTCACTTAAATACATACCCACTTTTACTGAGTTCATGCAAATTTAGTTAATTTACATTTATTTTGTTGCATCATACCGTTTCATCACACATTAAAGATGTTTATCATTCTCATTAAAATATTTACATATTTTATTTACTTTTCTAGCCTAGTCTGTAATGAAAGTGAATGTCACATTTTCTGGTAAAAATATATAACTGTAACTACTTATGCAGTCCTCAAAAAGCATTCAACAAATTATTCGTTCGTTTTTGGTGGTCAATAGCTACAGAGAAATAAACCTGGAAATCCCAATGATTTAATTTGATTGTATCTGTGAGAATATTACAGTATGATGTAATATTCTATGAAATAAAAATGTTCATAGAGTGCACTAGCTTTTTATGTGCTTGCATATTGTTTCTGTCATATAAGTACAATTTATTGTATTGCCTGTTGCCTGCATTATCTTATGTCCTAATGCATGAAATTTAAACCCAGCCTGTCCACATATTTGGTATTCTAGGAAAGGGAACACTTAGGAGGAGTTAAAGAGGTCACTCGTATGTCTTAAGACTTCGAACAGCTGTGTCAAGCAACTACATTTCAGTAAAGCAATAAAACAAAGAGAAAACAAGAGCCTAAGAAATCTTTCATGAGGGTAATGAAAGAACAACATTGCAACAAGTAAAATTTTAAGAGAACCTGACAAGTGAATTTTCTGCCAGAGGACTCTGTCAGAACGCTGTTACACTGAAGAGCTGCTATATGTGTATTTGACATTTTCTGCAAAAGAAGTGCTGACTGTTCATAATTCCAAGAGGTGAATGGGAACACTCTTCTGAAGATAAATGCTGGAAAAATGCTACCTAATCTGAAAACCAAAGCCCCTCACCTCTCACAGTACTTGCTGGTTTTGATAATTTCAACTGGTTTATTCACAGGAGTTCTTTGTGTGTTATATGTGTGTATAGGTAACGTTATAGTTCACATGCATTGTGAAGTAAAAGACACCAATGTTCATGCAGATGCAAAGCTACTTCTCAAAGCCAGTGAGGTGCCTAAACACCTTTACTGGTTTGGAGTTTACCAACTATGGAATGGGAAAGTCCATTAGAAAATTAATCATTTCTTTTCTATGCAAGTACATGTCACCCCACAATACTGATTTCACAGAAGATTTGGGCAGATCCAAGAAAGCAGATGCCACTGAGGCAGGATTTTGTTGCTTACGTTACACAAGAGATCCATTATATGTGCCAAACCCACCATAGAAGCTATGGAGGTGTAGGATGACCAGAGAAAAGCTTCCTATCAACACCCCTGTCTTTCCTAGGCTAACTCTTAGGTGCCTAATTTTCCCCCAAGCTATCCAGAATACAGAAACCAGCTATCTATGAACCTGAGTATTTTGAAGGACCTCATTTACCTGTTTGGAAAATCATCACAAGATGCTAGAAACACGGGTTAAAACTCCATGGGATAAAAAGAACTAAAGTTTCCAATTTTGTAGGCACTCAGGCGCTTCAGTAAGCCGTACTGAACTGAAGGACGTTTCAAGAAGAGTGATCTGAACCTGAATGTCAGGGTTTCAAGTTCTGACTTCCAGGTTCAATGAAGTCCCAAGGTAAATTTACACAACTGTGTAGGAAACAAGTTTTCAGGTAAATGTTGCTCTCTGTTGCTTTCTATTAATTAATTTAGCATCTCAGTACTCAGAGGGCTGCTCTCAGGATCTCTACTCCAGGTGCCTAACTCTCTCACAGACTAACCTAGTCATTCAGATCCAGAAGTGGAATCCATAATGCTAGTTTTTAAATACTATTAAAATTATTAATGGATTAAATATTGAGGCACTGAGCACCACAATGCATTAGTCCCCCTTTTTTTTTTCCAACCCATTAATAAATTTATTTTGAGTAGGCATCATCATCTACCCTGCAAATTTAAGAGATGAGGTGATGTAAAAATAGTATGGGACTGCATAATTGAAAGCCATCATAAGGCAAACAGACATGGAGAAAAATAGGGCATGCATATTCAATATTAATTCTAGAAGTTCTTAACTACTTAACTAATAATCATTTTAATGTTATATATAAAATGTAATGACATAATTTAATGAGCAAATTCATAATTATTTACAATCTATGTTATATTCAATGTGATTTTGGTTATCCTAAAAAAGAAGAATGGACATCAGGTAAAACTTTATCCATTTTCACTTCCCTGGAATTTCAGGTAGTAGGAGAAATGATGTTGTAAAAATATTTTGTTGATGAAGTGATTTCTAGACAATACTTCAGAGACAGAAACAAAAGGAAAACAGTTCTCGGAGATTTTTTCCCTTTTTTAAAGCAGAGAAATTATCCTCTCTCTCCATGATTGTTAAGGTCTTGATGGTAAGACTCAAAGCCCCGAAATAATCCTTTTTAGAAAAGCTTACCACCAAAGTTGTATTTATGGGGAAAGAAGAGAAGAATAACTGATGGAGGAAAGTATTTCTTCGTCTTCTAGAAAACTCTGAATCTGTCTTCCTGGTTTATTCTTATTCAAAAGTACACAAATAAGGCAAGACATCAGGGTTCACAGATTTGAATGAAGTGGAGTTGTAGAGAAAAAAATTATTAATACTATTTGATCAGTACACACCTCTTAAAATACACACAACCATACTGTCTGTAAATATAATTTTTAAAATAACCCATAGTTCAACTGAAGGAATATCTTACCAGATCTCTTTGGCTTGCTAAAAAATTAGTATATATTTTTGCAGTCTATTCAAAGCATTCCTTTTCCTTCTAGCAATGTAAATACAATGCGAAGATGGGATAGTTTTTAACATGTTTCCACTCTACCTTGTGCACTGCACAGCAGCAACTGGGGCAGAAGGTGGATTTGTATTAGGAAAATCTAAATCTTGCCAAAAGGAAAATGAGTAGGGAAATCACTCGAGTTTGTCATATAACTTAAGTGATCAACATAAGAGATATTAGCATTCAGTTATAAGTAAAAAATGGCCAACAATTCTAGATTACAAGTCTTTGAATGATCTCTTCACAATCAAGTCTGACTTCAGTTCCAACACTATTTTATCTTGATCCTCCACTTCAAAGCGTTTTCCCACTAACCAGCCCTGAGCATTCTGCAAGTGCTTGACACTTGGGAGAGACTTTGTACATGGGCACTCCTTTTTTCCATGCTGGTCTTGCCTATGAAGAGTTAGACTGACACTAAACACCTTGCAGAAGGAACTCTTGTTTAACTAACTCGTTCCAGTCATACTACAAATGCACTTGACAATGAATTCAGTTTTTCCATCAGTAATCAGAAACATCTCCATTTCATAGACACAAAAGTATAGTAACACAAACAGCTAACAGTCATACAGGTCAGGTCCCTCATGAAAGCAGGGCTATGTCCATATCTATATGTTTGCAGCATCTGTTGCTTTCATTCAGTGGAACATCACTGAGAAAATATTCTTCATTATTACTCAGAGACTTAATTCTGTATGTAACATACATAAACACACAGGCTAAAAAAATCTATTGTATTTGAGATAATGTAATAAGGACTCTCTGACCTCATGGCTTAGGTTGCAATTTCTCAGAAATGTTACCTGTGTTCCAGTCCCTGTTTCAATAAATATTGAAGAATTTTTTGCCAAGGGGAACAGTATCTATAGAAAGACTGATACTGAGTACTTCAGTGGCTGCATGGTATGTTTGCAAAAAAAGGACAGCCAAGGTAAAATTCCTGTTTCAAATCAGAAAGGGATTAAAATTTTGATTTCACAGAAACCACTTCAATAATCTAATTATGATCATAAAAAGGAGCTAAGATGAAAATACAGTCTCCATGTTGTAATCTATACCTATTTTGTCTGTGAATTAGCTCTTGCTTCCAAGTATTTTGTTTAAAAAGTAAAAAAATAGATATAAAATGTTATGTCAATCAAACAGTTTAATTCAAGTATAATGTATTTTTCTGGAAGAGCATAAAATATTGTACTGAATAAAACAATTCTGTATGGCCACCAAATTGAAGAGATGGTGAAAAGAAAAAGACAAAAGATTATATCAATAATACTATTCCATGTCACAGTTGAGCTATTTTTAATGGCAATTTTCTAAATTATTGAGTTCAAAGCAGGTGCCAGAAATGGAAAATTTCAACATAAACAGTTAACTTTTGGAAAAATTATAAACACTTGTGAGTAATGTCTTTTGGTGAAGAGCTGCATGCAGCTTTAGCTAAAGACCATGTACCAGCTCCACCTTAAAGATTCTATTTATGCCTGCAACAAAACCAGGAAAGGACTGTAAAACTAAACCTTTGATTGTGAATGAAGTTCACAATATTAATTTCTTCAGAATGGAACATATTTATGGACATATAACAATTAATAATTTGATGTACTGTCTCAGACATAACTGTTGCACAAAATAAAATCGACTGCTCTCCATCCTTTAAGTAAAATAATTTTTGAGAATGGTAGAAGTGTCACTAAAAACCTTGGTTTACTGCTGAAACTATAGAAATTTTTAGGCATGGGAAGAAGGGAACACACCAAATCTATTGGTAAGAGCCTAGATAGAACTTTATTACCCTGTAGGAAAGAAAAGAATTTTAGGAATCTTTATAATCCTGCTGGGCCTGTAAAAACAGAAACAAAGAGAGGTCAAGGGATCTCAATGGATGCTTAGACTGCAAAGCATGTGCACAGTGAAATACTTTGACAATAGTTTCAGAAAGGCAAACACTGTTGAAGTAACTTTGGACAACAGAATAAGTCTACTGAAGCCTATTCATGTCAGTAAGAGTATTATAAATAATTATAAATTATAAATTTTATTAGTAAGAGTATTATAAGTACTATTTCACATCAAGGGAAGTCACAATGCCTATGCACACCAGCACAATCCCAGTATTAAATTTCCAACACTCAGGCCTCAGAACAATGACAATAACTTTCTTGATTATTTTTCGAATCAGAGTCCAAAGCATGCAATTTCAAGAAATTCAAGTCCAAATGTTTGAAGTATAAATATTAATAATTTGAAGCTATTTAGAGGGAAGAAGCTGAGCAACCCCTAGTGGTAGCAGAAAAATACATTCTGAAAAAAAAAAAAAAGCAAAATCTTTTACAGGACCAGAGCATTTTCAAAAATACATTAATTTGTAAACACAAATCCCTGTATTATATGCAGTGACCAAAGCTGATAATAACATCTAGAAAAAGCTATAAGTAAAAAATCCTGCATGACTCGTGGTGATTTTCCCCTAGAATTCAAATAAAATGTGATAATTGTGTTTGACAAAATACACTACAACACAGTTGTCGTACGATATATTAAGAAGAATCTTTTAATAGATTTTTCTCAAAAAGATTGTATTTTTTTTCCTAATTCTAAGATGTCCTAATGTGGCTACTCCCAAATTCATCACCATTATTTATGGAGGGATTTGCAAAGACTATACCAATGAAATGCACAATGTGGTGATAAGAAAAACTTTAAAAAAGCTTAGATCTATTTGCATTTTGTTCAAAAGTGGTTATCTAGAATTCAGTTTTGTCAGCTGTCGTCTATAAATTGCCATTTGCTCTTCCTTCTTTTATGCTTGGAAATAAAACCATTCAACAACCATGCCAGTACAAACTGTACTTTCTGTCTCCTCAACCTTTTTGAGGTGTACCCCAGTTGAGTTTTTCTGTGTTAGCCATCAGCTGCTCAAGATTCTCATGAATACCCATCAGAACAAAGGAGGTACAAAGACTGAGAGGAATGTGCCTGAAAACACCAATATCAAAGAACTCAAAATATATCTGAACTGTGTACAGTCTTTCAAAAGTGATCCATACAGATGTACAAAAAGGAAAAACCCTTGCTCTATTGTCACCAATGATCCCATGCCTCTAGCCATCACCAATATAAAGGGACAGTGCTTCATAGTGTCAAGGTCATTTCAGACACCACGAGTCCACACACCAGTAAATAATATTATAAAATAAAAGAATGAGTCCATAATTATGTCCTCATGTTTAAAAAAAAATTAATATTGAAGACAATGTTTCCAAAATCAAAGACCACACTGACATTCCTAAAATTACACTTTAAAGTGCAGTTGTAAGAAATAATTTTGTAGCTTAGTTCTTCTTGATTTTCACTGTTTCTAAGGTGACTTTTGAAACTGATTTTGGATCAAAAAATTAATTTAGGGAGAAAGTTAATGGGCTTGTTACTGGAACACCTGCATTTATTCCAAACATGACAAAAAAGGATCTCAAAAGACTTGAAGTCAATCCCTAAGAAATCATCACACATGGGGGAAAAAAATCCAAGAAACAAACCTCCCCCCAACATTTGACCTACCATAATTACACTGCTATAGCATTTTGTGCTGAGCTGTAGCAATCAGCAAAGCAGAAACTTAAGTGTGAAATGCAAGCCCTCAATTTAAGTTTGGAGCTAGCACAAGACTCCTGTGATAGACTAATGGTTAGCTACTTCAGAGCCAGGAAGTCTGACATACAAATCTTACTTTCACAAACAGAAAGACAATGTGACACGTATCTTTGAAGAATTAGTGAAAATATTCTTACAAACATTTTTAAAGATCTCTGATTTCTTATTAAAAAAATATGTAGAATTTTCCTATAAATAATCTATTGGTAAGGCACAGTGCAGCATGCCCTCAGGTGTTGTCTACTTGGTAAAGTGTGCTTAACAGAATTTCCATTTTTATCACATTCAAGAAACTTTCTAGTACCTTTAAGAAGCATAATTTAATGAATCACATGAAAATATCATACCTCCAAGTTGCTGAGATGCTGTTTTTCAAGAAGTTGTTGCATTTCTTTCAGATTTTTCTGGAGAAGTTGGTTAGTATCTGTGTTTGTTCTACTCTTCTCTTTTATTGTTTTATCCCAGTCAACCACTGCTGAAATCTGCTTCTGATGGAAAGAACTGTTTCTAGATGCTGATGAGGATGAAGTGTCATCTGTGGTTCTTGATGCAAGCAAATAACTTATTACTTTGGCTTATTTCTATGCATCAACTGTACACTTTTAAACATGTTCCTTTCCAAGAGTATACTTCATCAGTAAATGCCTGGCAAGTGAAGGACAGTTATACTATATGTAACTACAGGTGATGCTGTTAGTACTGTCTAAAACTGTCCAACACTTTCCATTTTAAACATTCTCTTCTGTTATTTATAAATAGTCAGACTTTTCTGATTGAGTTGTTGGGTGGCTGCCTCAGGCTGAATTAATCTGGAAAATGTCAGCCAACGGTTTGGTCATTTACAGAAATGGAACACAGAGGGGTTTTTTTTAAAAAAAGCAAAATGGTCTTTATTTTTCCATAAGGTTGGCTTCTATAGAGGATAACTACATAGTGATACTGCCAGATATTCCCTTACTTCAAATAGCAAGAAGGCTTTGTAGTATCTAGAGATCCCAACTCTATTGATGAGGTGTAATGTCAGCAATATGGGAAATTTATATTTGCTACATGAAAAGAAAAAAATCTTCAGAGTAGCTAGTGTAGCTGGGTACCATGGTGAGGGCAAGCACAAACTAAGATAGAGAAAACCACTGGTTTCTACAGGATGAGAATTAGCAAGAACCATGGGGCTGGTTGACACCCAGGAATTAAAGAAGCCAAGAAACACGTGAAGCCAAATGACAAGGCAAATGTGCAGAGACTAGGAAAGCAGGGGGTGTGTAAAAAGATATGTTCAAGAATAAAAAGCAGACAAAACTGGATCAAGGCTGCCTAAAATCTCTAGGAATAGGAACCAAGTTTTGGAAAACAAGAGTCAAGAACTAGGTAGATATCAAGGATGACAAAACCAAAAAATAAGTAGCTTTAACCAATAAGAAAGGTAGGCATTAACAAAAAACCCCAAAATAAGCATACCCCAAAGCCCACCAGCTCATAGGCTGATCAGTTTTAGTCTTCTGGAAATACAGCTATTGCAAGGTTGCCAGCTATGCTTGACTACTTGAATTGGTTGCCTGACTGCCTAGGTGGAAAAGTTTAGCGATGGACACTGACTCTGTCTTTTGGCTGCAAACTAGTTCAAGGGCCCTAAATGCCCTCAGTCTGGCTTGATCCAAGGTGGATATTAGGACAATAGAAAATGGAAACTTTAATCGCATCAAGACTACTATGATTTTTAAGAAGATGTTATACAATACCCTGAACTAAGCAGAGACATATAGCAGAGTCTAAAAAGGCATTTATTATTTCTGCCAAGATGGCTGATAGCAAAAAGGGAGAAAAACGTCTCATATTTATTTATAGAACTCAGAAAACTTCATTTTGTATTATTCTGAATGGGAGATATCCTCCCTATCCAAAAACTTTCTGTACCTATCCACTTTTAAAGACTTCATTATTGTTTTGTGGATCAGACTGATATACACCTGACCCCCCAAAAAATGTGTTTGGGTTTTTTGTTTGGTTGGTTGGTTGGGTTTTTTTTGGCAGAGGAAATTTCTTCATGTCTATTTGGTTGTTTAGACCATTTATATTTATAAAAGTTTCTACACTCCAACTTTTTTCAGAGCACATTTTTGATTTGTCATAATTAAGTTTCTGTCCCATGGCTGAACCTAATAAAATACAGCTGGTTTTAAACATAAGCAGAGAAATATATTGTGTACAAAGAGCAGCACACCATTTATACACCTAATGTGCACACATCCCAATCCCTGTTGGCTAATGAGTTCACCAAAATCTTTGCTTCAGCATTTAATAACTAAACCTTACGAAAAGCAGAGTAGCTCTGCTTCAAGCACACAATACAATCTCTCACTCATTAGGTGTTCCAGGATTTTTGCCTTTTTCCAAGAGGAGGTAATATGTCTCCATTGTTTCATTTAAGTTTTTACAACTTTTTAAACATAGACATTAAGAATTCTAGAACTCTATAAAATTCACCTATACTCAGTTGGGTCTGCAGCCATATTTATCTTGAATAATTAATACAGTATTCATTTCTTCTGTTAAAAAGGGATTGTCAATGAATTCTATACATTCTATTTCTGAGGGAGGGTGAATTCTAAAGATGACACAAAATTTTTGGTTTGAGTGTTCAGAGAAGTGTAAGAAAACATAGAAATACAGAAAGGGATCTGCTGCCTCATCTGAGTTAGTTATTATCTGTCCCAAAACTTCCAATTAAAGGGATTATAAGACATTTTTAAAGCTTTATAATTCAGAACGGATGAGTTTTGAAGAACCTTCACCTTTGAGAACCTTCTCAAAATGCTATTCTGTATCAAAGCTTACTTGGATGTATTGATTTGCAAGAAATTTATTTGCCCTCTATGAGAATTTTGCACAATTTTTGTAACCAAGTCTGAAAACACAGAAATGCCACTTTTATGACCCACACAAACCACAGCTCCCAGACCAAAACTAACAGGAGCAATTCTGCACTAACGTCTTCTGCAGCAGACCAGAAGAACCTATGCTGCATAGCACATGTTCAGTTTGAATCTCAGTGCTTAGTGCTTAGATTGTGTGAGATGCAGACAAAAATGCACAGAGTATTTTCTGCCATGAGGAAGGGAGGCAAATGGTTGGCATTAGCATAAGCAAAGCTTTATTTCACATTAATTTGTACACCTTGCCCCTATACACAAGCCTGTACTGCAGTAAGTTAATTCTTTTTCTCTTATTACCATGCCCCCAATATTCTCTACACCCTCCTTCACCCACCCCATACGGCTCCTACCAAAGCCTTCTAGTTACCAGCTGGGGAAGAGGCAGCACGTTCTGTGGTGGGTTCCAAGATATTTGTGTGCTGTCTTATCCGTATTAACTGGCTTGTGACCTGCCAGTTGGTCAATGTGGACTCAACTTTTAAGCCTTTTTCATGCTGAGGTCACTTGTTTCAATAATTTCTTCCTTGCTCAATTGCATCTAGACAGAATACTTTATACTTCATAGAACAGCAGATGGTTTGATAATCGTGGCAGTCTGAGTCAGGCTTTAACTGAATGGGGACCGGGTTAGCCTGGACTATTCCCAGAATTCTGCTGAAGGGAAAAAGTTTGTGCCATCTCCTCTGCTGTTTTACCAAATGAACACAAACAACTCAAGGATGTTTCATAATGTTTCACTGGAACAGTTCACAGAAATGCTTTCTTTGCCACTAGAGAAATGACCTATAATTTCTTAAGGAGTAATTGTCTGCTGTTTATTGAATACACTAAGCAATTTACTTCCTTTGATCATCAGAGTAAACAGAAATGCTTACCTGAAGTTGGTTTTGTTTCTGTTGGGCAAGCACAGTCCTGGTGTTAAAACTGATCCTTTAATTCGTTCAAGCGCTTCTTCTAACTGAAAAGCTGCTTTTGTCTGGACTGGAGGGATTAGAGTAAAAAACACAATGGAAAAAAATATTTTTAAAATTGGAATATTTTACCATAAATGGTTTGGTTAAGTTTCTTAAGTTTGGAAGCTTAAATCCAGACTGTTACAATAAACTGAGTGGTTTAGCATCATTAGACATGCTGGAGCATCTCTAGTTCCTCTGAAACAAAATCCCAGTCTATTCAAGTGTTTACAGTAACACATGTATTCAACAGTTTTGCTATTTGTTTTCAGACTGAACTGTTGAAAAAGTAGGCAGTTAAAAAACCCAGCACTAACTTTGTTTTTACATCATGATTATTCCACTTATGCACTAAGCCAAATTTACGGCTTGCAGATATTTTATAGAGGCCAAATTGTGACTTAATAATCAAATCAGTGGAGAAAGAAAGAGTCCAGACAGGCACAAGATGTTGACTCTTTAAAGTAAGCAAAAGTAGGGTAGAAAGTGGCAGAGGCAGAATTGCTATAGAGGAAAACCAAGAAAAAAACCTGTGATTCGTTACATTGCTACTCAGTCTGGGCTGTCAGTAGAGCTATGAAGAAGCCCTAAACCAGTACAGTTCTAGTTTGTTATTTTAATCTGACATTTGATCTTGAAGTCAGAGACATTACCTCACAGTTGGCACAACTGCAGTTGTGAGAGTAAATCTGTTAAAAAATACCTAAGTAATATACCATATCTTAAGAGTTTCAACACTGGAAAGCTGACTGGAAATCAAACTTGGCTGATGCTGTTAAAAACTCCTGCCAATCTGCACTGATCCCAAGAAAGCAGGAACTGAGTTGAAGTGCTCATTACTTCCCAGCAGCGAGACAACAGCTTAAAAAGCTGACTAATTCAGCAAAAGTTATGTAATGCATTAATATATGCTAGGACTACTTTTACTTAATCATAAACAAAATGCAGATTCCTGAATATTTCATATTCAGGGCTTCAAACAGGGGGTCATTATACTACCCTAGTAACTTCCAGTGGCCACGTAACACTTCACACCCAGCTGTGAAAGCACAGTATTGTAAGCAATAGCACACTGCAGTGAAAAAAATGAGGAAAACCCAGGAAGCCACAATATCCCAAGGAGGTGATGTACTTACTGTGACTGGAATGTAATGAAATATCTCATAATACAGTTAAAAAAATAAATTAATTCCCTCTATCCGCTTTTGTTGTATGTATCAGATCAGCGCTTCTTGTCAGTTAAGTTTTGCTTTTACTAATAAATTAAATTGTGACGTTGATTGTTCTGTTTGCCTTAATTACAATCTATTAACAGAAAAGTACTTGTGAATAATGGTTAAATTTCAATTTACAAACCTATTCCCTTGTGCTGAGAAAAAGGCAGATGAGCACGCAGGAACTTATCAGTTGCTTCCTGAAGTTTAATTTTCCTCTGCTGCAGAATTTGTTCTCTAAGTTTTTGCTCTTTTTCTTCTTCTTGCTTCCGTCTTTCTTCAAAGGCTCTGTATTTGAGAAGCAAAAGTAGATGACCCCTATGTTTTCTAATTACATTTACCAAAGTATTAGTAGCTTGCTTAAAGATTTGCAATTTTAGTACAAAAGTTTGCTTGTCCATAAATTAAATTCTATAAACTTCAGCACAGCTGGATTTTTATGGTTTGTCTGAATGTAAATGGGACAGTGGGTGGTGTAGAAGAGACATATGATAGTATTTTTAATTTTTAGCCACAACCAGAGATTTGATTCCTTTTTATTTTTGAATTAACATGCAGACTCCATCAGTTCTTGTCACCAATGTGACTGTTGCCACAGTCTTTACATTACCACATAAATGTATCACAGTGGGCAGATCAATAGGAAAGTGAACTGCAAATGCTGTGTGCATGTGACTTTCACAAGCTGTCGAGGAAATAGTAGCAGCTTAAAAGTTGTTATTCAGAAATAACACAAAGGAACTACAGCTTTTACCTATAAATAGATAAGATTTAGTATCAACTTCTAGTTGTTGAGAAGCTTCCTGAAAGACAATCAGATTAGTAGCACAAAATGGGATAAAACAGTAACATGAAACTATGATTGATCGAGGAATCAGTTGTTAATATAAAATACGTTAAACGTGTCCTTCTACAGGCTAGAAAGCAAAGCAGGCTCTAATCGAAAACAACCATTGTCATACAGCTTTCCTTTGGTAAGCACAAGCTTGATGAAGCTATGTGGCCTTTTTATTCCTGC
>NW_010295079.1:32199-33098 GCF_000700745.2 Antrostomus carolinensis
CAAACTTAAACTAGCTCAAGTGAAATATACCCAGTAATTTTATTGGCACAGTGCCTATGTAGGCAAGTCATATTTAAATACAGTAAGACTGTAAAAATAATACTCTTCAAGTTAAACGTCTAAAGCTTGCCATGCAAGGAGCACTACAACTGGGAACTTCCCATTTTTAAAGCTCTCTGTGTGTTAGAAATGTAATTTGACAGGTCACTAGCATACTAGGTAGGGTCCCACTCCTAGCCAGCATTAGTGGAAAGAAAGGTAGTAATGTTCAGCCATATGTTCTTTGTTTCTCTCATCACAATAAGATACTTTCCCACAACTTCAATCACTTGTAGTTACTTCATAGATCTTCTTGCTTAACGGAGCAAAGCTGCTACTTAACAGAGCTATTCCTTCACTCAAGCTATTTAAATTATTCTTCCCTCTGCTTTGCAGGGAAAAAGTTCAAACCGAAATATTCAGCATGACCCTCCCTAGTACCCCTGCAAAGTGCTGACTAACCACCTGTGAAAACAAACAGAAAAATAATTTGAAATAGGTACTTTTTATTTTAGAAAGTCTAAAGACTGTAATTGCACAATAGTAAAAAGTAGGAAGACTGCCAAGTAATTCCCAAGTACACATTTTTACAGGAATATCAACTTTACTCCACTTGGAAGCCAAAGTGTAGCAGACATATATAAGGAACTTTCACTATTTAAAAAATTCATATATGCATCGTTGTCAAAAGATACTGAAACTAATGACTGAGATTTTCCAATTTCATAGACAAATTATTACATTTCATTAATAGAAACTGAAGACAAAATAGAAACTATTTTTTTAAAGCAGAAATGCCCTGCAAACAGATTCCATGCTATTGAAACCTTCAGTCATAAAGACCATGCACTTGCATTCCT
>NW_010295079.1:33115-33729 GCF_000700745.2 Antrostomus carolinensis
ACTCCTCCCCATATCATAAGGGGAAACTGGAAGCTGTGTCACATCTGATCTTTCCTTCTTCAATACTACATCTCCAGTACCACCGATGTTAAGCTCAAGAAAGAGTGGTGGAGCACATGAAAAGCCAGAAGCAAGAAGAGAGACAAAATGTGTGAAAGGATCCACTGCTTTTGCTAATGTATGTAGCAGTCTGGATTAATGTTCTCCAAGGTCAGAAATCAAAATGCCAGTGAACAACGCAAGCAATTACTGCTTTTACTTTGCAAGTACATTCCTCTTGGAAAGCTGCAGATGTCCCAGCAGCAGTATTCCTCACAATTGTCCTCAATCACAAGAACTATTGAGACTATATCCTGTAATGTATACAGACAGTAGCTCATGTTTCATTTCAACCATCTGTTTATTGTAAATGATGCTTAATTGTTCCTCTTTCAAAAATCCAGGTGAATTTCTACAATTCAAGGTAACTCTTCTAGAGAAGAAGTTATAAAACTCTACAGCTTCAAATGGAGGATAAGACAGAAGATTGACTTATGCAAATAGAAAAAAATAAATTAAAATATGATCTCAACATTGCAAGTTGCATTTGCAGACCAGTTTGTCAGCAAGCAGGA
>NW_010295079.1:33745-41850 GCF_000700745.2 Antrostomus carolinensis
CAGACAAGCAGTTATCCAAAACCAGAAAAAAATCTGCAGAGAACTCTATGCACATAAAATGTCTTACTGAAGTTTGGTTAAAATGTCACAGGAACTTTGTTCGTACAATCCAGAAATCAGAACTAAAAAAGTAGAACTAGAGTTCACCGTCAACTTCCAATATTCCTGTATTTCACTCACGTTAAAATCTGATTCAGAAATCCACAATATTTTACATCTTTATCCTGACCAAAGAAATAGGAAAATCACAAGAGAGGAAACAGACTCACTTATCCTAGTAAATACTTTAAACACATTCTTCTTGATCCCCTTAATATTTCTAGAAGCTGCTCAAGAAGACCTTTAGTTGAACTCTAGTTGTTAAATTCAGACATGTGCGAAATTCTACAACTTTGCACCTGGAGTAATTCCAGAGTATAACTCCAAAAAGGAAAGAGTACATTCAGACAGAGCCTTTATTTTTTTTTAAATGATTTTGGAGTGTGACTTAGTTGCACTCTTCCACATTCCTAATAACTGGCATAAAAAACCCACTCTTGCTCCATATAGCTGGAAATGGGGAAGTCCAAATGCTGATGCAAGACGTCTTTTTCACCACGGCTCATGATGATCACTATTCGGTTTGGATTAAGACATGAGGGAGAAAATGGATCTTATTTTAAATTAAGGATATGTGTTAAAGATATTCAGTGAAGCCTGCATCATTAACTTCTTGACCTCACAGAATGTAAATTGTGACACCCAGGTACACTATGTAAAATAAATAATTTTACAAATGCATATTGAGAAAAACAGTTAAAATAAATGTTTACTCATCCACTCTCCTTAAGCCACCAGTTTAGGTTCATATCACAGATGTAACATTGGCAAAAGCATATGGCTTTAAGATGGAGAGTTAGCAGAAGAATTTCCTGACCGGTGTTTTTTTAACCCAGTTTTTCTGTCTACTATAAACAATTCAGCGGTGCGGCAATTTTTAGCAAGAGCTGCCAAAATGTTTATAGTGAATTTGGAATATGAAACTTAAAATATTTAGCAGTTTCACATATACAGACATTATGTGGAAGGTATTTTTATGTTAAAAACAGTATGACCAGATGGTGGAACTATTTCCTGGTTAATTTTATTAAATTATCTTCACAGTGAAGTGCTGGATGCTACATTCCCAGGTGGACTAAATGCTTACTACTACCTTGGATGAAAATAAAGAGGAATATATACAGTGCTTATGAAATGAACCTTTTGATACTGAGTTGATATTATTCATCCATTGTGATATCACATTTCCAAACAGTACACAGTAATTTTAAAATTGAGGTAGGAAGGCATTTGTATACTTAAGGGCTACAGCAAGATAAGTAAATGCTAGAATGGGGTGTCACACTCAAAATCCCCTTCATAGGCAAACAGGAAACATACCGTATATCCTTAAAAAGATCTGCAGAGGTTGCCCATCAATAATTTTTTTTCCTTTAAGTGAGATACTTACCAGGACCATAGGAACACATATTAACCCTATGCCCTCATCTTCTCTGATTATCATATGACAAAGACAAAAGGACAGCCCCAATTTCTGTAAGGGCTTCAGAAGGACCAATCGTTACAACACCACAAGGGCTTACAGAGAGCTGTCCTCCAAAATGTCCCAAAAGGTCCACAGGAGGGCTGCCCGCACTATCCACCATTGTTACACTCCAAATCTTATTTATGGTCAAAAAGTAAGCACATTGTATATAAATCCAATATATTCTATACGGAGAAAGCTGCAATCATAGTGATAATACAGCCTGAATCGTTATTCACACACTGAGTTTCTACCCTTTTCCTGATGTTACGCTCACGCTTCCATGGCTCTTCTGCATCCCAAGGCTGGTCATTCCATTCTGGTGGTGCTGGGGTGTTACAGTCAGTTGTCAGTATCTGGAGTCCCTTCACCAGGAGCAGTATGTTCATGTTAATGCTTCCTTCTTCCTCACCTCAGGATCCACTTGGTGTAATTTTTATATTTGCTAACACACTTCTACACATTTTCTCTTTCTTCATTCACCTGCAGCTCCACAGTACCTCCAAATATTCCATACATGGTGCCTTTTACATACATTACATACTATTATTTTGTTCTCTTTGTTATCCTTGAAGCCAGTTTTGCCAGATCTAGGTCTGCATTTCTTTAACCAACTCTCAGTGAGTTGTTTATGGCCGTGGGGTGTCCAGCGCCAAGCCTGTGCACCATCTCTTATCATCCCCTGCCTGTACTCTTCAATGCTGCATCCCGCATCTCCAAATCTCAAGGTCCCTGTGATCATACGAGGCCTGTATTCCCTACGCTACATCATCATGTTAGAGTCATAAATATCTCGTTCTCTACACTGAACAATGGCTTGTTACTGCTATCTATATAAAACTATGGTCATATCATTAAAAGATAAACAGAGGTGAAATAAATTAGCCACAGACACCTGGTCAATTAGAGAAATTGTTTTTACAGCTAAACCAAGCAAATCAAAGCTGCGGGCAGGTCAAGAAAAGTTCAGAGAGAGCAAGTTTGGCAAGCAGCCGTCCTGAGACCTTGCAAATTCAGCACAGCCCATTAGCAGAAATGGCAATACTGCATTTCAGATCTGCATGGTTACAGTGACCGCTACTTGTCACAGTTTCATTCTGATGTAGGAAGCAAGACTAAACTCTTAACACTTTGCCTTCTCTGTTTACCAAGTGCTAACATCTTTCTCCCATTTCTGGCAGCAGACTGCTTTTTGCTCTGCAGCGACAACACTGCTGAATAATTTAAAGAGCTTTTATTAAATAATGAATGATAATCAGCCAGTAGGTGGAGCACAAAGCTTGTGCATATGTCAAAAATAAAATATTTTTTTTAAAAAACAGCAGTAATTGGAATAGATTGGAAACTGATAGGATCTGGGAAAGCACTCCCTTCCCCAGTTACAACAGATGGATGAGCCACTCAGATTTCAAGGTACTTCAAAATGCTGAACCAAGACAGCTGACTGTGAGGTTTGTTTAAAGATGCACAGACAGTTGCATCTCCGGAATGAATCAACTACCTGCAGCCAGTAATGTCACAGTAAAATGGGATACACATTTTGCATTGAGCAATAACAGTGGGACGGCTGCAGTGCCCAGCAAATTGGGACCTGGTGTTTAAAATGTACTGTGGTACATAAACACAAAATATGATATCCTGTTCATTTACATCAAGCATGTGTTTAGCCTGTAGCTTTTATTTCCAGAATATTGTTATTTAAACAAAATATCTGTCAGCTACTGCCCCAGAACATATTTAATTCTTAAGCTGATCTTGAAATTGCAACTTCATGTATTAGTGAGACAATAAACAAATTACTTTCTTGATACTAGGGCAACTTGTGTAAAAATAATCAGTTGGCTGCTCGTTCCCTATGTTGAAGTACTGCTCTTATCACAGAACTAAGGAGCTTGGTCAGTACAAGAGATAGGAAGAAACTAATGGCATCAGACAGGATAGGAATATGGGCTCATCTAAGTATTCACTTTGAAAAAGATCTGAGACTTAAGTTACTGAGACTTTGCTTTGCAAAGCTACACTTGCTCTTTTCTGTTAAAGAAGAAAATTAGCTCTGCCCCAGCTGAAAACCAGGACAGCAACTGATGTTTTTGTCTTTTACTGATAAACCAACTAACTGAGCACATCTTGTCAGAAGTTGAGTATTTTAATGCTGAAGCTGCTGCATTTTAGATGTATTGACAACAGATCAATACAACGTCAGGGAATATTTCATTACAAATACATTTAGAAAAGGCTGAAAACAGAAGACTTCACTTTGCAAGCCCTCTGCATATGCAGTTCTCATTATCTGGGCACCAGGGGCTGTCAGACTTGGACTCAGCCTTGGTACAACCTTGTTTAAAGGTAGGCTAGTCATGGTTCTTCAAAAAAACACAAAAAAACCTCGCACAGAAAACTTTTCTTCCACAATGCAACACAAAGAGAATGAACCTAAATGACATAAGATTGAGAATAGAGCAGAAGCTCTGCTGTATCTTCCCTAGATCTATTTGCTAAAGGAAATTCACTGCTATTACTTTTCAGCAGAGGCTTTATAAATTTAAGGTTGACATTAAATTTAGTCATGTTTGACCAACTTGATAAACTTCTTCGAAGAAATGACTGGCTTGATAGATGAGGGGAGAGCAGTGGTTATTGTCTATGTGGACTTCACTAAGGCCATTGATACTGTTTCCCAGAAGATCCTCATAGACAAGTTGTTGATGTACAGGCTGGATGAGCAGACAGGGAGGTGGATTGAAAGCTGGTTGAATGGCCAGGCCCAGAGGGTGGTGATTAATGACATGAAGGTTGGAGGCCTGTAACTAGCAGTGTACCCCAGGGGTCAATACTGGGCCCAGTCCTATTTAACATCTTCATTAATGATCATGAATTGAGGGCAGAGTGTACCCTCAGTAAGTTTGCAGATGACACAAAACCAGGAGGAATGGCTGATACACCAGAGGCTTGTGCTGCCATCCTGAGGCACCTCAACAGGCTGGAGAAATGGGCTGGCAGGAACCTCATGAAGTTCAACAAGAAGTACAAAGTCCTGTACCTGGGGAAGAACAACCCCATGCACCAACATATGCTGGGGGCCACCCCACTGGAAAGCAGCCTTGCAGAAAAGGACCTGAGGGTCCTGCTGGACACCAAGTTGAACATGAGCCAGCAATGGGCCCTTGCTGCAAAAAAAGTAAATGGTATCCTGGGCTGCAAAGCATTGCCAGCAGAGCAAGGGAGGTGAACCTTCCCCTCTACTTGGCACTGGTGATGCCACACTTGGAATGCTGTGTCCTTTTCCGGACTCCCCAGTACAAGAGAGACATGGACAAACTGGAGAGAGTCTGACAAAGGACCACAAAGATGATGAAGGCACTGGAGCATCTCTGCTATGAGAAAAGGCTGAGAGATCTGAGACTGTTCAGCCTGGAGAAGAGAAGGCTCCAGCGGATCTTATCAATGTCTATAAATACCTGAAGGGAGGGTACAAAGGGGACAGAGCCAGGCTCTTCTCAGTGGTGTCCAGTGACAGGACCAGAGCAGTGGGCACAGACTGAAACACAGGAGCTTCCCTCTGAACATCAGGAAACATTTTTTTTTTTTTTTTTTTTACTGTGAGAGTGACTGAGCACTGGCACAGGTTGCCCATAGAGGTTGTGGAGTCTCTCCTTGGAGACACTCAAAAGGCACCTGGATGTGGTCTTGGGCAATGAGCTCTATGTGGCCATTCTGTGGCAAGGGAGTTGTACAGATGACCTCAAGGGGTCTCTTCCAATCTCAACCACTCTGTGAAGGTTAGAAGTAGAAAACACTGTTGTACTTCACAGTGCACTCAGGTCTACTCTATATATATTGAAAGAAAAAAATGTGAAACAATTCCAGTTTTGAAATTATAAAACAGCAGTACCAAGAATAACTTCTGATACATGTCCATAAGCCCTGTCAGGCAGAATTAGGGTGCTGCCAGGTGAGAATGTGGAGCTTAAGGAAGTTATGCTACCCTTGAGAAACCAGCATCATAGCTAACACCTTTACATGTGTTACCAATCTAATGGATCTTGGCTCATGCACAGATTTGAGACATGACCTGATGGTTGATCCATTAGAAGATAAATCACTTCCTACCTGCATGACTGTCAGGAAAAAAATATTTAATTTCAAGGAAATTTTTATTTCCAAAATTATTTCCTCCATATATTCAGTGACTCCTAATTTTGAATTATATTTCACAGCTTGTTAATACTGTATGCAGTTACTACCTTTCTAACATTAGACAACTAACTCCTTTTCAGTTATTAGGGGAAGACTTGTCACCACATACTTCCACTTGAACTGCTTATTATGCTGATAGTTATGCCATTCTCAATTACCACAAATGGAAACAATTTCATTTTATGAATACCACACCTAAATTTTTAACTGGCTCACCTGAGTACTTGGATTTATACTCTGTTTCTTAAGGCTCCAATGAAATTCATATGGAAATGTATTTATGTATCAATGTGTATTAGTTTAACTATACTAGTGTATCAAAAATATGCAGGCTGTCTGGTATTTGCTTTTTTTAGAGTATAATATTTCAAGACCAGTAATACAATAAACAGTGCTCATCTGAGATGTGTAGTGTTACAGTGGTACTGTTCCAGAAAACTAAGTAAGATATTCAATCTTTCAGCTGAGACTCAGCTTATTACCTGCAAAGGTTGTGGGTCGCACACTGTCTTTAATCACTCCCAGGTGATTATACTTCCTCTTCCATTTTCTTTATACTTCAAAACATATGCTGACAGCACATACCACCAAGCTACACTGGCAGTATAAACACTACCTACTGCCTTTCTTATGAGGTATCAACATATTTCAATAAGTAAACACTGTACAACAGAAATCATCTGATACAGGAACTACGGGGGATGAATGTTAATGAGTTAGCAGCAGGCAGAGGAACCTGGTCCTCTGGGAGCTTGCAGGGAGGAACCCATCTGCCTCTACAGTATACCCAGCTGAGTCTCCTGTATGTGCAAGTACGATCTCAACGCTCAGGAAAAGCCCCCTATGCCTATTAAACTACTTACAGCACTTCACTGAGACATCCCAGTGTATCCATTTGTCATAGAATATTTAATGACTTTGCATTCTCATGTATGTAGAAAGGCAGAATATTCAAAGCTCTGTTTAAAATGTCAATGCAGAATAACTATTATAAATATAATCAGTCCTAGCAAGACTTTGTGTTGTGTTTATTGGGAAGTGGGAGCACAAAGCCCCCCACGTAGGGGAGGCTGGGCAGCTGTCATGCCATGCAGAAGAAAAGCATACACTTCAGAATGCAATGACAACTGCCTGCCTGCCGACCCGTAGTGTACACCTGAATGCACTTTTCACGCAGCTTTCCACTGAAGCTAATAAAAACCAGAATAATACTAGAAAAGCAGACCCATGAAATGCAGGTACTACTTACCTTTACTTATACAGTAAGAGGTGACTACAGTGAGTTTCCAAAAAGTACCAAGTAACCCAGAATATTGCTCTTTTTATATTTTATTTGTCCTATAGCAAGAAACTGGACTGATTTCAGCCTAGATTCCTCTAGAACAAAGCAGTGAGGCTATCAATGTGAATGTGCAAAGAGTAGAAATATATTGAGCTGCTTCAAAGTTTTGAAGAAACTTTTTTTGACTTTTTTTTTTTTTTTTTCAATCTCCCACCAAAGGAAACCTGGTTACTTACCTTCTTCTTCTGTTTGTCTCGATCAAATATTTCTGTGCCTTACTCCGACATATTTTTTGATCTTCTTTCAATGCCAGACGTTCTTCTTTGAGATCCCTTTCAAAATGAAACGTTAAAGCTCTGTCCCTAGCATTGTGTTAAGGACAATAGAAACTGTATCAAACAGCTCATTAAAAGATTAAAAGTCTGTGTGATTGACTTACATACCTTTTTAGGAAAGGGCAAACTTTACCCATGAGATACAAAAGGATGATATGCCTTTTGACTAAGTACACAACAGTTGGTCCCACAAATGTGTATCATGGTTATACCTAAGTTTATCCAGAAAAAAATGTAATTGCATTTCACTGTTTACAGTGATTTTGATAGTGGCTTTAAACTAATCTTTCATGGTATCAGCAAATAAAAAAATCCCACTTTTCTTATCTCTATTTGAAGACACTTCCTTCTGTTATTGTCCAAATCTGTAATACATGGAAACATTTAGCACAGGGAAAATGTTTCAATAGTAAAAACAGCCCCTCTCCCCCGTCTAAAGGATTCGTTGTTCACACTGAAATTCATTAACATTGCCCGATAAACACGCTCCACAGAGCAAGGTAAGAGCTCTCCAGAGCGCAAGAGCAGGCCTGCCTCACTTGGGTCATCATCCAAGCAGCACTGTACGAGCGCAGCTCAGAGCTTGTGTCAGTATCTGTTACTGAAATTCAAGAAAATAAGGATCCCCAGGCCAGGATGGAAAACACCGTTCCCAATGGCAGTACCTCTCTCGGAGACGGGACACAGAAGAAAACTCCGAAGTTGCCTGAGAAGGCAACTTTTCTAC
>NW_010295080.1:0-1154 GCF_000700745.2 Antrostomus carolinensis
AAGGGCGCCCGTGGGGCCGGTGGGACGGGGGTACTGGCGCCCGAGGGATGCGCTGGGGTGGGGCGGCGAGGGCTGGAACCCCAGACCCTTGAGAAGCAGGGTCGAGCTGGCTCTGCCCGCCGTGGGAACGCCGTCGTTCCTTCTGGGGCGCAGCAGTGACACCCGGTAACGGGCGCAGCGTGGAGGATCTCCAGCTGCGGCTCTGTCAGCTCATCCCCGTTAGCCAGCTGGTGACCCGGGCGCAAGATTTTTCTTCTTGGTCAAAACTTGACATACAAAATGTAACGTGACCGTGGGAAATGGAATTCTTGCTCCTCACGGGAGTCGTGGCGAGGCTGGGGTCAAAACTCAGTCCTTTTTTAAGATACTGTGATTTCATTAGAATTTCTTATTTTAGGTTTTTAAATCTGTACGCAATACAGACACACAAAAATCCGTGCAAAATACCAGATGTACAGTCAAGTGGGGACAAGCAATGCCATGTATTTAGCTGATGGGGAGTTGATTAAAAGATGAGTTTTCAATAATGTAAATCAAACTTAGTCCAGATAACAAGAGCAAAAGGATGCAATGGGGGAAAAAATCAGTGTGGGGAAAAACAGCATCAATAAAATGAGTTTGTCTTTCAGGCACCATCCAGCTCTTCTCAGAGCCAGGAATACCCATCACACCAGGTTTCCTCGCAGGTTTGTTGCCTCCCAGTCGGTACCTTGGCGGTAGGAAACCTTCCTTACAACCGGCCACTGTTCCTCTGAGCAGGGACCCGCCGGCCAGGAAGCCGAGTCACAGACTGACTCTTTGCTGACCACATCCAGATAAATCGAATTTCCCTTTCAGTTTTTCAAATAGAAGGCTCCTGGCTTTGCAGCATCTTAGTAACGAACCTCTGGCAAATCACTGAGACCTTGTGAATAAGTCTGAAAATTAATATGTGATCTAGGAGCAAAGTTTTTAAAAGTTTTCTGAGGGTGCAGGACTGCATTCTGTAGCTAGGGAAACACAAGCATCTTTATTTCATAACGTTTTTATTCCATAACGCCTAAACTCTAAGAAATTTAGAGTGCTGTCCTGCCGGGCTGTTGTCCTGTTTTAAATGAGTTGCGACCATCGAGCTAGCCGCTTCGCCTCGGGTCTGCCGGCGGGGCCCGGGCGCG
>NW_010295080.1:1313-6044 GCF_000700745.2 Antrostomus carolinensis
CCCTGACCGAGCCACGGGCACACTGCTCTTGAGGCTGCTGGCAAATCGATGCCCCAGATCAGCAGTTGCCCAATCCTAAAATCACACCGTGGGCGAGACTGCTGCTGATGGGGCAGAAGGGATGTTGCCCGAGGGAAAAAACCTGTTTCCTGCAGAAAGGGTCAGCACCTGCACTGGGAGCCCCTCGGCAAAGCAGAGGCACGGTCAGCCCGGCTGTGGCCTGAAACGGGAGCGACCATGGTTTTCTCCTCGACTTCGGGGTGTGATCCAGTGTCCTGATGGAGCAGACGAGGAGGCAGAGGCAGCTTTTCTCCCTGGCACGCTGTGGTTCCCATGAGAAAACTCAATTGCGCATTGCCCAGCAAAACCACAAAAATGTTCACAGCGCTGCCTTCTCTCCTCCCACTCAAAATGTTTTTGCATACGCCCCTAGGCACTACAATCATGGTAATTAAAGCTGTAAAATATTATTAGTATCACACTTCCATAGACTTCTCGTCCTAAATGCTTTATATACCGTGCATAGAGTGCAACAGAAATGCAGCTGCTTGTACAGGGAAAAGGAGCAGGGACAGTGCACGTCAAGATGGGAAGTCAAATTTTCAGCAGGGATGCTTGATGCAAATCCCTTCTCTTGCAAGAAGTTCACAGGACACCTGTGGAGTCCCCCCAGTGCGATGCTGTGCTGGGGCTCGGGCAGGGATCCTGCACACCTGGAACTGCACATGCATATCCTAGAGAGACTTACAGCGCTTCTCCCGGAGCATTCCCAGGGACTGGCAGAGATGCTCACAACACTCAGCTGTGCTTCGGGCAGCTGCCAGCGAACGAGGTGTGACTCAGCCCTGTCCTGGGCTGCTGAGGCAGGTGTAGGAGAGGGCCGAGTAGACCAAAACCCCCTCAGTGGCACATGCTTAGACCAGGGATGGTGGCGTATCTGCTCCAGTCTGGCATCTCACACTGGGCAAGAGGAATAGGACAAACGTGCTCTGCTGTCTCCCTTCACCAGTAGATCTGAGAACACTGGGCAAAAAGCCAGAGGCAGCTGATGAGACAAATGGAGACTTCCCCAGCAAAAAGCAAGGAAGTGTTTTTTCCAGTATTTTTTAGCACTCTCTATCATTAAAATTCAAATACTTTCCTGCCCAGGTACTTCTTCCGCTTACATCCCACAGAGGATGATCCTTCTCCCAAATATCCTGACATCTGGGAGTAAAAGTCTCCTTCAGAAGATGTCTGCCCTGCACGAATGGGAAGGGTGGGATGGAGAGAGCTCTGGTAATTTTATAGCTGTTTTCATGCTTTTATATTTTGGTTTTGAAATCGATATAGCGTACTGAGAGTGGGTAGGTGAAAGCAAGAAATTGTAACGCTAAGAAAGTAAATAAATCGAGTGGATCCAGTGATGGAGGTAGCAGAACTTCAGCTCAGAAGACAACCTCCATTTCAGACCTCCTGTCTTCCCTGAAATGCTCGCAAGCTAGGGAATAAATGCCAAATTTTAAGATCCTTAGCTAGCACGGGGACAATCTAGTCTGATCATCTTCATGACCCTACAGAGTGCTGAAAAGCTTGTGTCAAACATTAAATGTCACACACAAAGAGCATACGCACCATTGCACCCAAGTAAATCCACCCAGCCTTCTATACATGCTTTTTCCACCACTTGGCTAAGGTACTTGGGTGGGTATCATTTAAACACAGAAGAGAGAAAAAAGCCTCTGCTTAAAATTCTGGCTATTTCCATGAAGTGATTTGGTTCCTCCAAAGAAGGAGAAACAGGCTCATCCACGGCACGCACAGATTTCCAGGCAGACGTGTGCTGCTGCTGCTGCTCCTCAAGGACTCCATGTAGCCATTGCTGCTCCAGGAGCCCCTGAACAACAGCAGGCTCTGCCAGAGAGGCAACCTGCTCTGCCAGAGAAAATGTGCAAGGCTGAGCAGCGTGGGACCTGGGGAGGTAAAGCACAGGGTTTGAAAGGGGGAAGCAATAGATGTGCTGTCACCACTGCGGAGCTGGGAGCAGGGATTACCTCTGCAGGAGCAGCTCCCTCCTTCTCCTTCCCAGCTCAGCACCCAGACCTCGCCGGTGCAGTCTGACTCCTCAGTGTTCTGTCTGATTAAACAAAAAAAATTAGAAACACGCATGGCGTGGGGACACTTTCATAATATACAGAAGAAATGTGCAGATGATCAGTTCTCTGTGGCCTCAGACTCCCCAGATTGCAAGATTGAGGAGGAATCTGAGTACAATACAAGTGCCACAGAATCAAAGGGAAAGAAAAAAAACATAAATCTGCAATGAGCAATGATATTTAAGGAGACAAGACGGAAAGTCAGACCCAGAGGCAGCTCCAAGGCTGCCAACACAGCAGCTGGTACAGTTCCCCAAGGAGCTCCATGCAGAATGTCTCCGTGGTCGGTCCCCAGCCTCTCTGACTGCCACTGGAGGAGCGATGGAGGAGGAGGAGGAGAAGCGGAGGCAGGGGCTTAGGTGCCACCTCTACCCAGCCTGCCTTCTTCCAGCAGGTCACAGCTGCTAGCTGGGGCGCAACACGCAGAAATGAAACTGCATGTTGAGACATATTTCTCAGGGAAGCTATTAATGCCTGTGAAGAAAACACTCCAATTGTTTGCTGTTAATGGAGAAGACAAAAATGCATTTCATAAACATACATTTTATCAGCTGTCATTGAGGAGGCTGCAGGGCCTGGTGGCTGGACCTTGTAGCTGGGGCCAGAGACAGCCACACTCCCCTTCTAGCTCTCCTCTGCCGACATCGGACAAGTTATTTCACCCTCCAGCACCTCAGTTTCCCCATCTGGAAATTAAGATAATGATTTGACTGCTTCCTCAGTGAAGCAATTCTAGATCTGCTGAAGAAGAGTGCTAGGTCAGAGGCAAGGATTATTATTTAGCATCATAATCACACCGTTGCACAACGGGCAGGACTTGCTGAACAGACGACAAAACGTGTTCGAGACCATTCCCCAGAGAGTTTATAGTCTCCAAAACACTATACCCACAAATTCATCCAACGCAATGCAGAACAAATATGGAGTGGGATGTATTTTTGGCAGCTACAACACCTGACTGAATGCACTGGTTGGGAAAAGAGTTCTGAAGAAGAGTGTGTGCTAGGTGCATGTAAAGCAGCAAGTGGCTTCAAATGAAAAGGACAGAACCCCCCCCACCCACACACACAGAGAACACTGTGGAGGATGAGGTGGAGTGGAGCTTCCAGAGGAAAAAAGAAAGACATTTAAACTTGACAGGAGGGTGAAAATCAGGAGAACAGGGTCAGGGCTGAGTAGCAGAGAAAATTATCTCATCAACACTGCAAGTGATATCTTTCTATTGATTTTCAAATGAATAAATTTTATGGCCAGGAGCAACTGTTTAAAGTCATCATAGTCTCACCTCTTGTACCCTGAAGATCAAAGAATGTCATCTAGTCATCCTGAATTAGATTAATCCTATCTAACTAAAATAGCAGGCTAATTATAATCAGTTTGAGGAGACAGATCCATCACAAAGACCTGTGCAAGCGTACAGTTCATAAAACAAGACTGCTAAAACTTCTCATTTCATCTTCATCAAAACTGGCATGAACCTGGAAATGACTCCATTTTAGAGTTGTTCCTGAGTGATATTTTAGCCATGCCCATTTCAGTCCCTTGGGAAAGACAGGTTCTGCAGCTGTCCTCCCTTGAGGCACGGACCTGAGTGATGCACGCTTTGGCAGAAAAACGTGAGGAAGGGCTGCACAACTACTTGTCTGGCCACCACACCATTTCTGGCAAGGGCAATAAGGCACCGGTGCTCACTGCACTCTGGTGTCACCCAAGCACTTGGGAAGTGCACAAAACGTCCCATAGCTGGGAAATGTGATGAAACACGGAGCCCTGGAGGAACTGAACATCTTCACAGGTTCAGTATGTGTCTGATGAAGAGCTTCATCTGAAAAGCACAAGGAGGAGGAGGAGGTTCCAATATGTCAAAATACACCATTTCAACATTTTCAAGATAGCAGAGCTTAACTTTTTGCTTTGAAATGGCCTGTTTCTGACTAAAAGTACCCCAAAACTTAAAAACAACAGCAACAAAAAAAAATGAAATTGGGGAAAAATTATTTCTGAGAGCTCAGTATGCCATGTATTAAATGGAATCATCATCTTGGCTCAGACCCACTGCTTTGGTCACATAAAAGGCATTTCATTTCATTTCATCATACCTACAGACACAGGCACAGAAATAGCATTGTGGTTTGGGACACAGTTTATTTCTCTGCCTTTCAGCCATAAAACCCCAAAGGCCATTCTTTGCCCAGTCCTACTGAAGATACGGGGGAAGAGTGAGACAATGCACTAACAAGCAGCAGAACAGAATATAAAACCGCGGGCATATCTAGCAGTAGGTTTGATAAGGTGAGACTCGTACGAGATCTCTCTGGCGAGAGATCTCCCTCCCCATGTCATTACCACCATCAGTAGCTGCCAATTGCCACCCCTTCTGCACCAGCCCTGGCCCTCATCCCAACCAAGGTGATCCAGCGGCTGCATCAGCGGCAAACCAGGCACTGGTGGAAGCTGCAACCCCAGTCTCAGGAGTGCAACAAGGAGGAGCATAAACCCATCCCCCTGAGCCCCTGGGTGTTGCTGAGGCAGTGCTCAGGACCCTCTTTCAGGGCAAAACTAGTTTATTAATTAAAATAAACTACTTTGTAAAAAT
>NW_010295080.1:6064-17170 GCF_000700745.2 Antrostomus carolinensis
AGCAGGAAGGGATGGCGGGAGCCAGCAGCTCCAGTGGGAGTGACAGCGGTCACAGCACCGCACCTCCGGAGTGGGAGTTTGGCTTCGTAGCCAGCTGCTCAGATCTCATCAGTGGCCCAAGGGGGTTTCCAGTTTGTAACTTTAATCTTTTAATCTGGCTCTCTCCTTGTGTGTGTGGGCGAGGAGCACGTGGTGGTGGGTTAATCCTCCAACGCCTCCTCCTCGCTTGCTGCTCACTGTGCAGCGGACCCGCATTCAGGACACGAGATGAAAACCAAGACCATGAGGCAACAATGAGCCAAAGGGACCTGGGAAAGGGCTTTCAGCAAACAAGGAGACAGGGCATCCCAAATTTCCTGAAGACAAGGCAAGTCAGGGTTGGCAGCAGAGGTCTTCATTATGCAAAGGTGGAGACAGGAGCACCAGACAATAATTTAAAAAATTATAACATGGTAGTAAAAATACATAACTGCAAATGGAGATGCGTGCTCGCAGCTGAGACCAGGACAGTGCTGCCTATGCAGGTGGCCAGCAGCGCCCTCCAAACACAACCCTTCCAGAGCAACCTCCCAAACTGCTCACAGGAGTCCCCAGCACGTGCTGGCTCTGCGGCTTGGCACAAGCCTCTTGCCACAGGCATCTAAAGCCAGAGGGCAAAATCTTGACCTCGCAGAGATCAAGGCGTTATTCATTCAGCACTTATTTTGCCATGGTTAAGCAGACATCTAAATCCACGCTGTAGTCCCTTAAAAAAAGTAAGCTGGCCTTCAAATGCACCATGCACTTGCTTCTCCTGAGCTCCTCATGCCTTTACATGGACCCAAGTGCCTAAATGTTGGGTGCATGAATTTAAACACTCGATGCCTCAGCCTATCCATGTCTCAACAATGGCTGAGGGTTATTCACATCACAGCATTTTGGGAAGCCAAGCATTTGCAAAGAAGCCTGAAGCCTACAGGTGAAAGCCTGCAGGAGAGGGAAGCGATGATTCTCCTCCAGGCCCTTTTTCCAAGTAAGGAGAAGGCTTCTGTGCCTTCCAGCTCCTCTCTTGGCAATGATCTGCATGTAGGCAGTGGTCATAATCAGGAAGTGCCTCCTCCAATTTACAGCTGGTGGTACCACCTGTGCCTCTCCAATTCCAGCCAAAACAACCACCTCCTCAAACCCACTTGTGAGGAAGGGCAGAGGATCCAGCAATGATAACGCAGAGGGAAAAGCAAGACTCAGGTTTAAGGGCTGACATTTTCCCTGGACATATACTGCTGTTTATCAGTAGGGTATTTTCTTTCCTCTTGTAAAAACAATCACAGTGTCTCCTGAGAGAGGAAGACTCTGCCATACCTGGCTGAAGGGTGCACACACCACAACAGCGAGCCACCGGTTAGCAATAGGGCAGACAACAAAGAAAGGTTAAGATGTTCAAATTTGCTGGGCCAGCGAGGGACCAATGTACATGCCTGTGTGGCAGCTGGAATGGAAGAAAGTGGAGTCATTCATTACTCATCACTTCTAGTCTGCAAGGGATTTTCTTTCTGGAAGGAAAACAGCAAGTTAGTAACTGCTGGCGAGGCAGAGAACACTTCTGTATCACTGAGATATAGCTGTATATATGGGTGCATGTATATACACACACCTCATTGGTATTACCCTTTTGTCCCCCGCACTGGTTTTTGATTGCCAGGTCCTCCCTGGACTTTCACCTTGTTGTGGTTAAGGCCACCTCCCTACTTGTGGAGCATCTCAAGAAGCCGCTCTGGATCAGCAGTCACTGCTTTAATCTACTCCAGACCTTGAACAGAGCTCTTTTACTTTGGAAACTAGAAACCTGAGGTGATTTTAAATTACAGAAATTGGTAAGAGTTACATCTCTGGTCAGCCAAAACTAATACCAGAAAGGAAAGTCTTGCTGCTCCCATCGATGCAACCAACAGCAGGGCTTCCCTGACTTCCACGGATGAGATAGTCTAGACAAAGAGAAGAGAGAGGCCACCACCTTAACCAACTGGCATTCATTCTGAGTGGCTTAATTGTTCCAGCTATATGTCCCTTGGGTGGCATACACTGTGTTCCTTGGATCATAGAATCATAGAATAGAATCATAGAATGGTTTGGATTGGAAGGGACCTCAAAGATCATCTAGTTCCAATCCCCCTGCCATCAGCAGGGACACCTTCCACTAGATCAGGTTGCTCAAAGCCTCATCCACCCTGGTCTTAAACACTTCCAGGGAGGGGGCATCAACAACTTCCTTGGGCAACCTGTTCCAGTGTCTGACCACCCTTACAGTAAAGAACTTCTTCCTAATATCTAATCTAAACCTCCCCTCTTTCAGCTTAAACCCATTTCCCCTTGTCTTGTCATTAGTTGCCCTTATGAAAAGTCCCTCCCCAGCTTTCTTGTAGCCCCTTCAGGTATTGGAAGGCCGCTATGAGATCTCCCCGGAGCCTTCTCTTTTTCAGGCTGAACAGCCCCAACTCTTTCAGCCTGTCTTCATTTTGTGAGCAGGACCAGAGCATGTTCCTGCTCTGGTCCTGCTCACAAAACTTAGGCTGGCTTCCCTGAAGAATGCAGGGCTGAGAGGCACTGATTTTCAGATTTACTAAATGCCTGTATTTCCAGTTAATCTGGAGCTGTGGGTGCCAAAACCTCAAGAGAGTCACTTACCCTGATGGCAAATATCATTTCAGCCTTTCTAATGCCACTGGAAAAGTAATAACCTTTTTATAAGGCTTAGGGACACTCTAAAAGCTATACAGAGCAAACCCAACAGCATCAGAATGAAAGCCAACTGTTTCTGATATCAGATAAAACACTCCCTTTCATCAGTGTTTTCCCTTTTTCATCAGCTATTTCTTTTCATCCACTTTTCATAGCCTCAAAAAGTTAGTTTTGAATGCCCTGTTTGCTGCAGCTTTCCTGAAGTCCAGCCATCTACTCATCTTTGAGAAAGGACCTTGCTGTTGCCTGGTCCTATAATTACTGGCATCGGAACCTAAAGTGGGCATCTCATCTTCCATTTAGATTTTTTTTTTTTTTTTAATGGATGATGAAAGCAGAAACATTTCAACTGTACAGCTCTATAAAGCTTTTGATCTGCAGCTTTCCCAGTCCAGTGCCATGGTGACAAGCCAGCACAGGGAAAATCTGCTGCACAATAACCAAGAAAGAGGCATTTTGCTTTTCAGAGAGAGTGCTCTTCATGTGGCAAAACATCTGTCCAAAGGTATAAAGTGGGCATCTTGCTGTCTTTTAAGGCAGTCCTGCCACCATGCCTGCAAGTCACTCTCCTTAGGAAAGGGAGATTTTATTTTTTCTGCTGAACTCTGTCTTTTCATCAAACCAACCCCCACCATCTGTACCTGTGGAATCCGCACAACATATTCCCATCTCCTAAAACTGGGGTTGTCTTGTCAACGGGATCCAGCACAATGGGGTTCAGACCCATGCTCGGGATATCCTGGTGCTACTGACACACAGACAAACCATAACTTTTCTTCCTTTAATCCACAAATACAGGTGGTCACCTCACGTCCTTGCATCAAAGCAAACCCCTCTGAGACAGCTGGAAGCATGCATCACAGCATCGCCAGCTTCAAACAGCTGTGACCAGTCTTGTAGCCACTTCCACTGGATCTAGAGTAAGGAATCCCACCATCATCTTCTTCTAGCTGCTTCCTTGAGGTAGAGCAGCAAAACTGGTCTTGTCCTGCTGTATGACCCAGGTGATGGTGCCTCAGAGAGCACCAGTGGCAGCTGGATGAACGGGAACAAAGATCAGCCTTGTGATCTGTCAGAAAGGAACTGGTGGCCAACACAGACATGCGAGACCCAGGCTTTAGCAGCAGACAGAGAAAAGCAAAGCCTGAAGCTTGTTTTCCTCCGTGCATGTTTGACATCAGCGAGAAAAGACTCATACAGGTATTGAACACAACTAAAATACATGCAGAAGCTCTTCCAAGGAGTTTGCTAAGAAACAAAGTAGAAAAGACACGGTCACCTTTGAGGAATATATGGATAACTGCAAGGCTCACTCCAATAATCGCTGTACAGGCCTTTTTGTTTTCAAAATTAGCTGCTAGCTTTTCAAAGACAGAACACTATATGATTTTAAGGTGCTGATCCATCTTAAAGTGATGAGTACTAGCAGGGCTGAGAGCTTCATCTCTTACCTAACATTTCCTGTAACGAAACCTTGCTTTGATCTTGCTAAACTTTAATCATTTGGATTAAAATTTTCCATGCCAGATATTTACCTTGAGTTGATTTTTTAAAATCACTACATCTGTGTATCTGTTTTCAGAAGTCTTATATCAGCATCCTCGCTATACAAGATATTTCAGTCACTCACTAAACCCACTACCTGCAGGAGCAGGGGTAAGTAGGTCTGGTGTTACTCCACAAGAAACAGAGCTAGAGATCAGATGGTTTTAACAACAGAAATAATTATTTTTTTTGGTGGGGATGAGCAATTTTGCTCAATCTATAAGCCTTTTCTGCATTGAGACTTATTTTTAGCATTGGCAAGACCTAGCTCATTAAGTTAACAGACACAAAAGATATTTTACAATAAATTAGTATCTCAGTTCATGGCAATGTGTGGAATTTTGCAAGCATCTGAAAGCAGAGCAAGTTTAGTTTTATGTGGAAGGATGTTTCAGGGGTATTATTGACCTTTCACGTGTTGATAAAGGGAATATCAGATGGCAAATCCTACACAGTGGCGGGGAGTAAGGAAGAAGCTGAATGCCCAAAGGCTGCTGCTGACCATCTCCCCTTGCATTGCACAGAGAAGTGGATTAGGCTCCAGATCAACCACTACAAGATGCTAGAAGAAGACCCTGTCAGCCATGCTTGGTGAGCACTGCTTTCTCCCCACCCCCTTAACTGAGGAACAGGGTTTGGGGTTCCCTGCTGTCCATCGTACGACTGGTGGCAGTGACCTAGTTCTGAAGGATGTCACCAAAAACATTGTGTGCAATTCTAACTTCGTGACTTATGAATGATTTGGGTTTGTTGGGTTTTTTTCTCTCCTTTTCCCTATTCTTTTTAATCCAGCAGGAACTGGTTAGAGAGAGGATGAAGTGACTGTGGGAAAGAAAAAATGTGTGAAAATGGGAACCTGAAAAAAGTAGCAAGGAGAAGTCATTAGAAATGTATTTAATAGCAAGAACATTTCAGGTTTGTTGAGAAGCAGAACTATTCCTCTCTGTGCCACAAGCCAAGTCACTGAACTACGCTATTTTCCCTCAGCTGAAAAACAGTTCAACCATACAGATTTCAACCATGTAAGCAACGAAAAATAATTGTTTCCCCTCATTTTTTTTTTCAGAAAACACTGTCAAAAATGGCACACCTTCTTCCTATTTGAATTTTCTTTTATTTTTGCCAAAAGTAATTTCTGACCTCCAATACATGCTCCAAACACGGTGACTGGAATACAAAGAGAGACTTTCCCTCTGGTGATGGTTTATGGTCACTTTAGACCCCCTGCTTAGTGCTTTCCCTCTATTCCTTCTCAGTCTTTAGAAATTCCTGGCCAACAAAGAAAACAACGTCTGGGAAGTCTGACCACAGCATTTCAGGGAAACTAAACTAAAAGGAGAAGGATTTCAACAATTACAGTGGCATAAGAATACAGAAAAAAAAGTTGAAAGGCCAGCCCAGCACTTACCCACAGATCCCAGCAGTAGTTCCAGGCAGGATTTATTCTAGTAATAAAAATATCTAGGGGACACAGGCATCCTAACACAGCAGAAGGAGCAGCACTGGTAGAGCTGAGTGTACAGACACGCTGTCACTTCTTACCTGCCTGCCCAGAGCGATCCGGGTGCAGAGCAGGTTCTGTGGGATCACAAATGGGCAATTTTGTGAGCCAAAAACTTGGGAGCAGATGAAAGCTTGGGTCCACCATCCCCCAACATACCTGCCAGAGAAGCTGAGCTGGTACAGGGTGGGGAAGTTAAGTGTGCTAGATAAAGGAGTGGCATTAAAATCTCTGTTTGCCTGGAGCAGTAAAGAAACCAGGAGAAGGAATAGCGGCTCTCCAAGGGCTGCGTGCCACTCCTTTTTGAGGGTGAGCTGTGATACTTCGCTCTTACCTGTTAAATTCATGCCCAGGGAATTATAAACTAGAAGAAAAACTGGGGAGGGGTGGTGGTGTATTTCTTTCTTATTACCAACCCATCATGCAGCATTCTTTATCTGTGATTTAATACCTCTTATACCATTTGTAACTTCTGTGATTTCAACCAGAGGGAAAAATGTGATAGGATTTTGCATGACTCACGAGTCTTGTGAAATACTTAAAAATGGCTCATCTTTCAGACTTTTTAACCAGACTGAAGCAGAGTAAAAACCCAAATTGTGTAAAATAGCCTGGACACTGAGCTTCCATAAAGTATACTTTGTGCTTTTTAATGGTGATTTTCATCTGAACATACAAACTGTTCCGGAAAATTTGGCAAATATCTACCTGATTAAGCCCACAAAGGTGTGTTTCTACATTCTTGGGTACATTCTTACATACCTGCACAGAGCTTCAGGCTTTTTTTTTTTAAAAAAAATCAAGGCCAAATTTTTAATTGGCAAAGTAGATCTGCAGATTTGGATTTACTAAGCCAATGAGAAATATTACCGGAAGCTTGCATACATGGTTACTCTGCTGTCAGCTGAGCCCCACTCCCAATTTCTGGGACCAGACTCTCAGCTGGTGTGAATCTGCATAGGGCCACCAGCAACCTGATTGCCAGAGATCCCCTACGTTTATTTTTAGTGAGCAATTGTCATATGGATTTTCCCTTCTACTTAGCTTCAATCTCCTTGTGTCCTTTCTCCCGCTCCCTTACCTTATTAGCACATATGACAGAAAGGCAGGTAATTGCCAGGACCTCCTTGATGAGAGGCAGGCTAAGCACGCCTGCAAGCTCCTCCTGCCTTGCTACAGGCATTTTTGCAGCACAGCTGTTCTATCTGTGGCACCAGCAATGCTCTGTGCATCACAGGCACCGAGCCCATCTTCTGTTTGCTTCCTAAAACACCAGAGCCCACTACGCCCTCTCAAGTTGTGTGTCCTCTTCTTTGATCTTCCCATCCAGCTCTCTGGTCACAGAAACACGAGGTTTGAGTTTTCTAGTTTTCAAATGCCTGCATTGTTTGCTGCAGTGCCGACCTCAGACGAGGGCTCGGCAGCTTCCCCTTGGACAGAGAGCCTTTGTAAGGAGAGGATAGACTGAAAAGGCAGCACGAGAGAGCAGAGGCATGTCTTTAGAGATTATCCTTCACTGCAACTCTGCAAAAGAAAACCTGCGACAGGCACACAGGGTAATAGGTTCCAGGCTCCAAACGGTGGCGTCTGAAAACCCTGACCTTTCCCACGGCGGGAGAATTGTTGTGCTGCTGTTCCGAGTAACTCTTCTACAAGGCTTACTAATAACAACAATTAGTAATAATAATAATGGGTTACAGAACAAATTTTAGTTTCTGACTGTCTTTCAGCAGGGAATGAAACACATCACAAGTGTCTCTTTTAGAAGTGCTGAGAAAACTTGTCATAGTTAAGAATGAAAGTATTAGGCAGATGTGACATTTAATATCTGAACTGCCACCAGGCAGGAAATTGCACTGTTAAATTGCATTGTTACCCAAGGTAATAAAACAAGTTAAAAGGAAGAAAGAAAGAAAAATTTAACGGTGAGCACTAGGGGCCAGCTTCATCCCCAGCACAGCACTGTTTGCCAGAGCCCCTGCCATCTGACAGCAGTTCCCATACCACACCATCCCTTCAGCAGCAGCCCCATGGCCAGGAACGTGAGCAGGCTTCACACCAGGTTCCTCTACAACTGCATCAAACACGCTGCAAGTTTCTAGGCCAAACTATACAGGATGACAAACCAAATGAAAATTAAGAAACTCTCCAAGCCAAATGAAAGCTGTCTCTTTTTTTTTTATCCCCCTGAGGCTCTTGCCTCTGAAACGTTTCACTGTGTTTGCTTCAACCTTTCAGTGCTGAAAGGGCTGTAGCACAAAAGTATCAAGCTGCAGACGGGTGGACTTAGTTCTGGCAGAGCTGGATGGAGCAGGAAGTTAATGGGGAAAAAGTTTCACTTTTCAGTAGACAGAGACAAGCATTTCACTGCAAGATGACAACAGGATTTGACAGAATTTCTTGTATTTTAAGCTTTGCACACCTTTCTTAATAGAAGACTAGGCTCCCTTTCTCCTTCCGACACAGCACACCGTGCCTCAGATGAAATCCTTTTGAAGAACAGCATGCACACACAGTGTAATCTGACATTACTCCAGTGCTACAGGGAACATCTTGAACATAATTGCACCACATGGAAGTTGACTTGCTATGAGAAAAACACACAAAAAAGCTTTCACAACAAATCTGTAAACACATTTATGCTCCCAATAGCCATGATAAATCCAATTAAACAGCCAGGATTTGCGCTACAAACTGTCACTAAAGGAGTTAATGTGGTTTCTGTGGCAGGGAACATACCAGCTTTAAGCGAGAAATCACTGTTTCTAGCTGCCCGAGGGTCACAATTTTGTAGTCAAGCCTCACTTGAGAGAACTGGCAGCCAAACCAAGACTCCTTAGTCCCAGCTCCTCGTATCCCATCCACGGTGGTACTGCAGCACTCTGCCTGGTCCTGGCATCACCTTTCCTCTGCCTCAGCTAGCTCCTTCAGGATGCTAATGCCTCTTCCAGCAGTGCTGCTCATAGGACTGGGGACATCAGAAGAGGTTTGCTTGCCTTTGTTACAAGCATCATTTCATTTCAGCTGACACTTGCAGTAAGAAAAAGTACCAAGAAGTATAATATGGCCCTGCAGATATGCCCCACACAATGCCAGTATGCCCAATTTCAGGGTGTGACACTACAGAGAACCGGTTGTAAAAGCACAAGCCTTAAACGTGAAATAACTCATCTGCCATGGTGTTGTTCAACTTCCCCACGGTTGTTAAAAAATGTGGGTAGTGATAATAACCACACTTCTAAAGCCAGTTAAGCAGAAGGCCTGGTTCTAGTCTGATGTTCTGCTCCCAATACACTGAAAGCACAGAGCTACCACAGAAGAGGAATTATTTCAGCCTGGAACTGAAGGATTTCTTTCCTGCAGATGCCAGTACAGACCAAAGGAAGAATGCTGTGTTTGCCCTGGAAAGAGCATGGTGTATTGTGGCATCTGGGGCAAGAAGTTCTGTCCAGAGAACATCCACTTCCAAGGAGCATCAAACAATGCACAGTGAGGTTTGTGCTGGCTACCTGTTAGCCCTGCTGAAAATGAATACTGCTAATAAATCAGTAACAGCACAGTACCTATAATACCATTGCTCTGCATCAAAATCACCAGAACAATTTAAATCCCATCAGTATTCTCAGGAGGGAGTAAATTCCATTTATGAGGGCTCAGAACAGAAGCAGCAGTGGCTGGTGCAGATGCCTGCTGAGAGCTGGCCCCAGCTGCAGCACAGCAGTGGAAACCCTGAGTGATGGGGGACATCCCAGCACTGGGCTCCATTTCTGAGCATCCTAACCACACAGTAGCCATTTAGGTAAGACTTCAAAGCTTAATTATCCTTCAAATAAAGGGAATGCAGTGAGCCCACATGCATTCCACCCTCCGGCTGGAAGGGGCTGAGGAACACTCTAGCCATTGCTCCTAGACAGTCTCCCCATTGCTGCTTCCCCCCAGCTTCTAGTTTGTACACGTACAACAGGTAACCCTTTCACAACCTTCCCATTTCCACTATTCTTCTGCAAAGGTTTCAAGCTTCCATTTTCAGCAGTGGTCTCTCTCAAGGCTGCGGTGCTATGACTCACAGCAAAAGAAACTAACGTAACAGCCGGCTCGAATGCACAGCTAGGAGGTAAAACCAGCAACGGGAAACACTTGCAGAGCAGTATATGCCTACATAACACTGCCCAATGATTTTGAGCATCACAAGTTTTGGTCACTTAGATATGCTCTAAAGGTGTCTAATTCTCAAAAGCAGCTGCACAGTGTCTTTCTCAAAAATTAACATTCTCCTAAAGGTGTCCCACAGCCACACAAGATCAGTTCAGAGAACGTGGGCATCTTGGGCTGGAAGATGCTGTAGCCGATGGTGGGAAGGGCAGGAGCAGAGCTGTGCCGCTGGCAGCTGTGACCTGTCTGCAGAGCAGGATGTTTCTGAGCCTCTCCTGGCCTGAGGCCAGCAGGCACTACTTTTTCCCCACTCTTTGAACACAACTGTGGATGTTTTTATTCCTGTCCTTTCTGTACCCAGGCACCTGGAAAAGCCAGGATCTTCTCTCCCTACACACGGGATAGAGAGACATATATACGAACAAATTAAGAAATGGGCAAGAGTTAGCTGCATGATTTTAGCCTGCTGAGTTTCTTGGGGCATCCAAGCCGCCAAAGCCACACCTGTCTGGCTCACACATTGTTCGAGTATTTGCAGAGCTGCTGGACACCTTGAGCAACAGTGATGAAGCTCGAGTCCTTTATGAGTGTTTCCAGGTGTGTCTAAGTTGTTTCTGACCTCCTTAAACTGCAGCCTGTTTGGCCTACAAGAGCTGGCACGATCCCCTGATGTGTTTGGTACTTGCAACTTCTTTGAAGCAGGGAAGGGTGTTTGCCAGCTTACCAGTTCTGTGGTCCATTGCTGCACTGAGGAAGCTTGCTCAGAGCTAGGAATTGCTGAAGATCCAAATCAGCTGGCAAATAACACCTGCCTATGGATGCTTTCCTTTGGAAATATGGTTCTGGGAATTCAGTCTTGAGGTTTAATGACAGAGAAGAAAAGCTGATGCTTCCAGACTACGTTGCTTTTGAGATTAAAAGCTTTAAAAGGTTTTCTTTTCAGAAATGAAACAAAATGTCCAAGTCAAGAAGCTGTCCAGCTAACTTTAAACCTTTGGCATAAAAATGGACAGACATAAAATATGCCTTTGCTTTAACACCCATGTTATACAGCTGGAAAGATGAGAAGAGCGCCGCACAGTTAAAAAAACTGGCATCTCATGGAAACAAAGAATTTCTGCTTTCAACCTGGAGTCACTCTTCTGCCTCCATCTCTCAAGCATTTTCTGCAGTAAACATATACTTAGTTC
>NW_010295080.1:17202-18307 GCF_000700745.2 Antrostomus carolinensis
CTAATCCTGAGGTGGGACTGTCCAGGCTCCTCAGAGGAGCATGGTACTGATGCCAGAGCCTTTAGCAGATTTATAACGAGACTGAACATGGCTCCACATGTCAAGGAAACAGGAGCATGGTACAAGGTTGGTCATGAACAGACAGTAGCAACCACAGGAACCAGCCCAGTATCTACCCTAACTTTCAGAAGGTGGTCCCAATCCCCAAGTCACTGTGATGAATTGTCATCCTTCACAACTTATGTGTCCTTCCCAGTCTCAAGAAGGCAAGAAGAAATTAGAGCTGTCACTAACGGCTTACAGTGCTAACGGCAGGGACAGGCTCTTTCACATGGCAGTCAGGAGCAGCAGGATTTTCGCACAGGCTGGGCAGCAGCCGGGCACCAGAGGAACCCCACCGACTCCAGCAGAAGCAGAAGAGCAGGGCGCAGACAGCGAGGTGCGATGCTGTAAAGCCCCATGACAAGTCCTATCGCAAGGGCATTTGGCAAGTACCTTCGCTGCATTTGGCAGCGGATCAGAAAACTAAACCCCGCTAGCACTTTGAAGAGAACGCCTCTCTCCTCACCTCACCACCCCATTTCTTTAAATTATTCTTTCTTATCCTGTCAGAATAGATGCCAGAGCTGGAAACACTCACTTTGTGAGAAGGATGGAGCGGGGAAAAGTATTACTTTATGCTTGTTTTGTTCTTCAGCTCTCTTGAAGCTTCTCTGGCCACTGCCAGAGGCAGGAGCTCGGGCTTGTTCAACCTTTCATCTGAGTCAGTATAGCAAGTCTTCACCTTCACTTTCTGGCTGGCATGAAAGGGGGAAAAAGCATTTGTACTGTGCTGCAGTCACTGTCACGAAAATCCTGTTGTTGTCAGCACAAGCCAATACGAATGCTGGGAAAGGCTGAAGTGACTGCAGCGGGGAATATTTGTAACGACCTATTTGGGGCACATCCTGCATTCCTCAAGTGCCTGCAGGAGCGGCCGTGACTAGCAGGGCAAAATGACTGTACATCCTGGCTCCCCCCACCTAGACGTTCACACATGCACCAAGTTATCTCTTGCTTATCAGCATTTTACAAGAGATAGCCCTTTAAGCAAATTACCTTGTTT
>NW_010295080.1:18350-24220 GCF_000700745.2 Antrostomus carolinensis
ATGTAAATACATCAATCAAGCAAAGCCACCACCTAATCATTCACTAGAACTTATTTCTTAGTCTCTCCCATGTTTAAATTTAGATAGGAAGAATGCAGAGGTCAAAAAATTCTGAGTTGATGAGGAAAAATAAACAGTCATTAAGCAGCCTGTCCGGAGATGCATAGAAACTTTATAATGAAGGAGGACCCTGTCTGAAAGCAGGAAAAGCAGAAATTTAAAACCACCAGGTGCACTGGGAAGGGAGGGGAGGCATGCCAAGCTGGCACACTGTGCTGCTAACAGGAATTGCACACCAGTGGATTTCACGTGGGAGTGGGCTGAAGGGGTGCAGCAGTGCATGGGTAAGCAATGGCAGGCTGTGAAAAGAAACAGCCAGCAACCCAGAGCGGACAGGCTCTGAAGAGCAAGGAGAAGTTCAAGGTGGTTTGGAAGCACTTGGCTATGGATGTGCTAAAAGCCACCAGCCTGAGCTGGACCAGCCAGAGCACACAGAGAGAAGAAAACAGGGTGCAGCAAGACACCCAAAAACTTCACAGGTTGAACAGCAGCAGAGAGCCACAGGCTACCGCTGTGTTGTACCCGAGAGCCCTGAGAGGGACTGGCCTTCCTCCTGCCGATGGGGTGGCTCAGGCTGCCCTGTCTTTCTCACCCTGTCCTTGGTTAAAGCCAGTGACAATCATTTCGAACACAAGCAGGGCTGGCCCTGCCACAGCGTGGGGCTCTCCTCGGCACCGTGCTGGGCAATGCCAGAACAATTACTGGAGGCTACTGTATAAATGTGATAACGAGCAACAACAGTTAATACGTACGTAAATCTGAAGGCGCAAGACAGGCAGACTCACACTTTTCCATAAACAAGACATGGCCCCTCTACAAAACCGTACCACCTCCTGTGGCTTCTCATAGCAGACACAGGGGAGCTGACTTTATCCCTTACTTCTCTTTCCTTCCCAGGCTCTCAACATTTGTTTTTTAAACCAAATACAGAATCATAGAATCTCCTGGTTGGAAAAGACCTCTGAGATCATTGAGTCCAACCATACCTGCTCACTACTAAACCATATCTCTGAGCACCAACGAATGATGTGTTCAAGTTCATGGCAGTGGGTAACTCCTCTGTTTCTCCACAGAAGGGATGCAGCAAGGTAACTGGTCCAGCCAGGTGACAAACTGCCTGTCTCTCAGTGGTGAGGGCTGTTCAGCTGCCACCCAAGTCCTGGCTATGTGTCCGAGACAATCACTCAGGATGACAATGTTGGTGGTAGGCCTTGGCTTTTGTGATGTAGTTATTTGCCAAAAAAAAAAAAAAACCCCAAACGAAAAACCCCAAAACCCAACCAAAAACCAGGCTAAGATCACCAATCTATTTACGACGGACCATCCATAATCAAAAGCAAGCAATAGATTTTGGCAACTACTAAGCTGAGCTACATATGAACTAGGGGCCTAAGAGCCAAAAGTGCCAATTCCTGAGTCAGCACGTACAACCACGTGCTGTTTTCTAGCATCTCCATCCACCAGTCTATCCTTCACTTGTGTTTTCAGAGGGAACGTCCTTCCTCACCACACTGGCATAGATACGGGCTCCCTCACACCAGTGCCACCATCTGCCTGTCCTACGTCCAGCAAAAGCCTCTCATAAGAGAGTCTGTTTTATTCTAGGATTTCATTAGTAAGCAAATAACCAATCATAAATGTACTTTTTATTTTTGCTGTGCTAGGTGTCACTAAAGAGTACCAGCTCCTTTCAGATTATTTGCTCTACCCTGGAGCCCCTTCACAATTTTGTGACCTTTCCCCACAGATAAATCCATGTAAGGCATTAATGCCTGCACAGCTCCACAGGGCAATCCCACAGCTGCATCAATGCTCCTTTAGATAAGTAACAAGATCCCTTATGCTTAAAAGTGGAGGTTAACAGGCCCTTGAAAAATGAAGTCTATAACATATTAATCAGAGCAAATTTAACACAACAAATAAGAGCTTGTGGTAAACAAAAAAAATACTGCCTCTCTATTGCAGATAGGAACCCAGTCAGATTTGTACTGCTGCTCCCTTCCTATATAAATAGCTGCAACTGGCATGCTAAAAATAAGCCAGAGAAATATTTAAGGCCCACTGCTACTTAACTTACTGTTGTGCTTATTTACTTACTGCTTACTGTTGTGTAAATCCAGAATAACATCAGTGAGCTCAATGAATTTACACCAGAATACTTGGCTGAAGCCAGAGGGAGGGACTGTGTTTCCAGCAATTGCAGACAAGTCCTCCCATCAACACTGCCATGGGCTGACAGAGCTTTCCTTCCTCCTGACCTTTGATAGCAATGGGAAAACGAGCATAGGGTTAAATGCCAAGGAAGCTGCGTAAATCAGAAGCCCTACAAGAAGGAAAAAGCTGCTTTACTCAGAGGGGTTTATCTAAAAACATTCAGACTGCACCCATTTCTGACACACCTGACCCTCGCCAGTGATACAACGAGCAAACATGTATTAAGGCACATAGATTTTCAAAAGCACAGACAGCTAGAATCAAGTGTCTCACACTTAGATTAAATAGGCAAAGGTTTAAGAAAAAACAGCATAGTGGATAAATATGGCCCTTTTGCCTAATCCATAAACTAGGACACAGGCAAACTTTAAATTAATGATTTGTCTCGTTAATTTTTAAGCTTAGCCTAAACAAGGACTTCAACAGTTATCTACTACCTACAGCAGTTTAGGAGAAAGAAATATTCCTAGTAGAGCAGTATCTAGCTCAGTATCTACATGTGTCAAATAAAATAGCGATTACCATAAAACTACTGTAAAAATAAGTAGCTATAACTTTTCTTTTGTACATCATTTTTCTCCCCCCAAAATAACTCAGTATTTTGCCCGTGAAATACTTCAGACTAATGCACTCCTGAAAAAACAGTTGGAGATTAACAAAATAGTCTCAAATGTCTCTTCTGTCTAATTTTAACTCTAAGAGACTATTTTACATCAAATAAAAAGACAACATAATGTATCTGATAATAAATAGCATTATTTGTGAGGGCACTTACAGAACATGAATTATTTGTATTACTGGAATAAACATTCAACAGAATCCACCAAAACATGTGAAACTATTTAAAGGGAAACGCAGTAGTTCTCCATCCTGAACAAACAGAGGCAAAAAACCAAACAAACCCCAAACAACGAAAGCGTGCTTATGCACATATAGGTATTGTGTTATTCTGATTACATGGGAAAACTACAGACACAAAGGCTGCCTGTTTTGCCATTTTTTTCTTGCTTTTCCAGGAAACCCAATATTAAGTACCTGGCTCACAAACCTTCTCCAGCAGTTGATCCCACTTCCTTTGACGTTCACCTCCTACAAATGACACAATCCAACACCCACACGCCAGCTCTAAGAAAGCAAGAATGCTGTGGCTTCAACAAACCCCCATCCACTTGAGGCTGGTCAAAGAAAGATAAAACACCCTGTTACTCTGCAAACAGATTATAACTATTGCTGATATAAGGAGGGGGAAGGGAAAGCAAGGAGGGGTGGGCATTAAACAAATCAGAGGAAACATCCTTAGTCATCTGGAGCACACATTAAGATTTTAATACCACACCTGGAAATTAAAAGCCTGTATCAGCTCTAGTTAGAAAGTAAAACAGCAGGCTGCAACTGGGCCATGAGCATCACCTTGTGGGGTGTGAGCTGGGACCCCAGGTGCCTTGTCCCCAGCTTGGGCTTGCAGACACTGCCAAGGAGAGGGACTGTCTCCGACAGCACTAGGGCTCAAGGTAGGTGAGGCTTTGAGGAGCACCAAGGACCTCCCCATCGACCACCCTACACAGCTGTAGTCTATTTCTATGGCTGCACAGGCCAAATAAATCATCAGCAGTGAGTAGCTGGGGTTTCCCTGAAACAAAAAGGATTCAGCAGTACAAAGAGGATTTGGTGTTACATATGACATTGCATTCAGCTTTTAAGCAGCTAGGCAAGGGCATTTTAGATGATACTAAGGAGTGTTTCAGGGACCAGAGTGTATTTGGTGGCATAACCTAGAGCTCCAAAAGCCTGAAAGCACATGCTGGGGACACGGCTCTGCACTGCTCACCTGCTGCCTTCCCGGTTACCAAAGTGGCAATTTGTTAAAAGCATCGGGCTTGAGAGCCCTGCCTGCTGCATCCCGGGAATGTGACCCATTCCCAAGAGCGCTGCCTGCCACAGCCAGATCTTCTCCTGAGCTCTCCCAGCCAACAGCTGGTCTCACTCAACTCTCCCCAGCTTAGGAGACCTGGGAAGGGCAGAGCTTCCGTGAGCTGAGCTGTACCTGTAACCAACCTGCCTCTTTTTCCCGTTTCAGATCATATTTGTGAGCAAGCAGTTAAAAATACCACCTTTAAGCTCGGAACCCAAGCTTTGGCCTAAGTAAAATCACCATTTAGTAAGTCAAATAAACAAACGGGAAGCAAGGAAATGCCACATAATTAATCAGAGCCACCCTGGAAGGAGGGCTGTAGCGAAAGCACCGAGTCTCTGTTATTAAGGATTTCTTACTGTGGTAGAATGCTGCCTAATAGCTGCTGTATCCTGCCTGAGCGAGTACGTTCTCCTCGGAAATCAAGCAAAGGTTTCTAATCGTTTTTGACAGAGTGTGGTCCCCTAAAGCTACATTTTCTGTCTGATTCATGCTGACTGACTGTAACCCTATGACAGTTATTGAAAGTTAATTAGCAGTGAAGTGCAAAGAGCTCTAGGAATGAAAATACAAGCAAGAACTGAACGTGGAATGTCCCTTTTCCCAGAAAAAATACTGTCAAGAAGGTTAACATAACCAGAAAAATATTGCAAACTGAAATTATGAAAGGGATTCCTCTAATAACTTGGCTGTGATTGTCCCTTGCTGTTTAGACACACAACCGAGAGGTAACGTATTTCTAAGGGTTTATTAGGGAAGCAGGTAAACATAAAATCCACCATTTATTTCTTCTTCACATTTGCTAGAGAAAGAACTCAAAAAGTTATATAAAGACAAAACCCAAATTACATAAAGACAAATAAAGATATAAATCAATCGCTGCTTCCTTTGGAGACTGAAGTTTGTCAGATGTTGCACATGCTACCAAATCCCAACTATTTTTGCCCTTGTTCTCCACTTCCTCAGTACTTGCAAGGAATAATCCACAGTGAGATGTGAGCCCAGCCAGCACTGAGCGGGCGTAGGAGGCGAGGCGAGGCGAGGCACAGCCCTGCACCACCCACTCCCCGCAGCAGTAAGTGCCAAGACAAGGTGCGAGGCAGTGGGCAGCCCCCTTCAGGTGTTAAAAAAGCCCATCCTGGCACCCCTGAGAATTGCATCCAGCCCTAAACAATCAAAAATAAAACCAAAAGCAACTTACAGGCAGAGAAACAGCAGTAGTTTCAAAAACAAGGAAAGGAACGCATTGTAGCAAAGCAAGTAGGTTGGAAAGGCCAAATGCAGGGCTTGGTATAAAAATAGATGGTGATGCTCAAATACCTTGGCCAAGTGTATTTATTGATTTTCATAGAATAGGAAGAAAGCCCCAGCCCTTTCCACCCCTGACTGCTGACTGTGACTCACAAGCGATCTAAAGCGACTGCCATGAGCAAGCGGGGACTGAGCAGGGTTGGACCTCACTCGTGTCTTCACAGCGCTGACGGGGGAATGGTGCTTCCTGCTCCAGGCTCTTCCTGTGGCTGCCTAGGAAATACAGAGAAGCTGTGGATGTTCACCTCCGTCAAAGCACCCGAGAACATTTAATTCATGGAGTTGCTCTGGGTGGGCAGGGGGTCCGTGTGGTTCAATGGCAGGTGGTGGGCAGGCTGCTGACCCGGTGTGGCCTTTCCCCGGGGCTGGATGG
>NW_010295080.1:24299-24504 GCF_000700745.2 Antrostomus carolinensis
TCTGGGTTTGGACCCACTGACACCTGGGCCGACCAGGGCAGCCAGCGCTTTCGGTCGGCCAGGCAGAGACGGGACCTCCGTGCACAGAATCGCTTTCGCTGAGCCGTTACCCTCTCGGGAGTTTGTTTATTCCCTCCCAGCGCACCCTCCTAACTCCACGGAAGCCCCGAAACACGAGAGACAAGCGGTGGGATGGAACGCGCGG
>NW_010295081.1:0-4035 GCF_000700745.2 Antrostomus carolinensis
ATTAATAATAATAAAAACCCAGCAGAAACTATAACAAATTGGCATTATCTTATGCTCTGGTTACCTTTCAGTATCAGAATTCACAAATTCATTTGCTTAAAAGGATGATGCATGCTTCTTACCTTCAAATATCACCTTCCTGTTATTTAAATATATTGTTAATTTTCTTATGAGCAAACCAATTTGAGTGCCGCTACTTTCTGCAATACTGCATTTGATTCAGTGTACTAAAATATTCACTATTAGTGATTTTGGAAGTCTATTTTAACGAATTAGATCCACAAAAATATTTGCAGTTGGATATACGAGTTGATTTGTGTTGTTTCAAAGTGCAGCGGCAGTAATGATTGAGCTTGCCTACAAGTAGAGTACCAATAATGAGTTCCTACTATAGGCATAAGTATAGTAATTTGTTAAACTTGAAGAAATTATTTGTTCACCTGTATAAAAGAGTGCAACCTCCTTTATAATTTCCAAAGTTCCAATATGGAAGGACTCTTTAAAAAATAACCTTTCATTAATGAGTCATTTTTATTTCTGCTTACAGCACCTTAATGTGTTGTATTTCTAAGGATGAAAGAAGTATGACTTGCAGCAGAAAATATTTTTGGTATTTTTCACCCAGAGGCAGAAAAAGCTTCTAGGCTTAATGATTTACCAAATGTCTTCAATGCTTATTAAACCTATTTCCCTTAAAATCCTTAAGAAATCTTTTGAATTTACTGTCATTGAAATAGACTTTTCTTTTTAAAAATTATTATCTCATTCTAGAATTTATTTCAAAATTTGACCTCACTTGGTGGTATTGCAGTGACAGTGCATTATGATTCTACAATAAATACATCAGTTTTGGCAGCCTTTTGTTTGAGAACCAAAATTGTGAACAAATATCTGTATGTGAAAAAAGCCAGAAGTAAGAAGCATGCTCTTTCCCAATCAAGATAATAATTAAAAACTTGTTGCAGAGAGATTCATTGGTGGAGACTACAGAAAATCAGACAGCTGCAAATTTTTTTATCAGTTCTTTAACTTAAAATCCTCACAGTTCACCAATATTTCTAGTCACTAGCCCTTCAAACTCTTAAAGAGACAGGATATATGTGATTCATTCTTTCTTAACCATCTTTATCATTTCAAAGTACTAGTTCCACTCGTGGTTTTTACTTTTAGTTATTTGACTTACTGGATGACTCTTGAGGATGCACAGGACTAGAGAAAGGAAAGTGTCAAAAGTTTTTTTTCCTCTCTCTCAGCAAAATATTTTTTGATGGCAACACTTAACATCAGTAAGACTTGGCTGTATTACCATACTTGGTGGCTTTTCTGAAAACATTATACTCAGTAACTTACTTCCTGAGACCATTTTCTGGTTTACATTTATGATGTAAATGATTTGGAATTTCTGAACTGGTAAAACAACAGAAATTCCCTGGTGGAACTAAGTTTTCTCTTTTCCCTAGCTTGGGAGATGGATGTGTCATCTCTGTGCTCGTGTGATCTGAGTGAGTTATGGAAATGCTAATTAATTAATTAATTAATTAGGGTTTGGGTCAGTCTTATTAACATGATTTAACTGCTATGAGGACCTGAAGTAACACATTTACTTGCTGTTTTGTAGTAATGCAGAAGGTTATTAATATCTCTGCAGATGTCTTGGGGGCCCTTGCTTTGTATTTCAGTGATGAGGAGGCATACCTCAGGCTAGCGTGTTGTGAAGACCAGTCACATTATAGATACTCACAAGTATGTTAAGTATACTAGGAACCAGGCCTCTGGTGATTTGGAAAATGATATGTGACACTGCAGAAAGTTGAGATGACCCGCACTGCAAAATCATCAGATGTTGTCACTGTCCTTTGATTTCTTAACCTTGCTTTTTAAAAAATAATATAACTTATCATGAGGCTGTACATGTTACTTCTCTCAAAAAATAAACAAACAAACAAACCAGCCAGTGAAGACCTGCCAGGATGAAATCCTGCTCCTGCCTATGCAGATGGGTACAGACCAAAGAAATTCTGTATAGTCTACAGAGCTAGTTAACTTCAGAAACTCTGTCTTCCTGGCATCTAGAAAATTTCTAGCTACAATGTAAGAAAATGTGTTGCCAGATAATTAACATCACAGTATGTGATGGATTTCAGCCATATTTGTTGTAGGGGTTATGATTTTGCCCAGAAGCATGAAGTGTGCTGCTTCTCCAAGATAGAGCTATAAAAGCTCTTTGTAGTCCAATTGCAGGTGAGCTGGTAAAAAAGTAAAAGTGTTTTTTGTTTAGTTGCTTGATTTTTCAGTCACAGAAATGCCTCTTAGTTTCTATCTACTGTGTAGTGACTCCCAGGCAGATTGTACAGATTTATGCACTGTAACTGATGCAATTATCTGGGAGAACAGAAACATAGGAGGGGATATTTGTTCATTCATAAGCTGGGTGGTTAATCTTTTTCTAAGAGATTGGATAGACAAAATAGTAAGTAACACATTTTATTTTAATTTTATTTTACATTTAGGATAAGGAGATTCTCCATGTGGTTCTTTACAACCCTAATTTTTGTATATTTGAAGATTCTACAGATACATAAGTGAGAGATAGCATATAGCATGCTGTGCTCTGTTCATAATTAACTGTAAAAATGTCTATTTGCTTCCTGTGACCACTTCAAATTTGAAAAAAAAAGTATCAAACTGTATTCCAGAATCCTCTGGTTTTGTAGTTTGAAAGGAACACAAAAGCCTGTGAACTCACTTCTATTTCTAAACAGAAAACAGAACTTTCAGTGAAAGTGAATAGTATTTTCGTCCTCTAACAATATCGGGAGTTCAGGATTCTGAGCTCTTTGCTTTTTTGTGATTTGGCAGGACTTGCAGAATCATGATGGATGGCTGAAGCACTGTCCACTCTTTCTTCCATATGTCTTGTTGATTGCATCGAGGTTCACTTAGCAGTCAAGGACTAGATATATAATACGCTAGCATACAGCTGAACGTATAACTATGATGATGAATGATGTTTTTTAACTTCCTTTAACAAGACAAATGAGTGAAATCTTCCTGGCTTGTACCTATTAATTGACACTTATTGATCCAGCACAAAAGACTGAATTGCATGTGGTGTTTTTAATACCAGTCTGATTCGCCTTATTGTTCAGAAAAGTGACACAGTGAACTCCTACAATGTAAAAGAATGACTGGCCAGGAATGAACTATAAGTTATCTGTACAGTTAAAGCAGTTATTTATATATGGATGAAATGGTATCCAGGTACTATGGGAACTTTACTCTTCAGTTTAACTGAAAAAAGTTGAATAGTAACAATGCTTTTCTGCTTAGAGTGTAATTATTATTTTCATTGATCCTAATAGTCCAAGATAATGAAAGTATCATTGATGGGGACACTGAGGTAGTCACTTCACACTATATTTTTTTTAACATCTCAATTTTACATGAGGAATTATATTTATAATGTATTTTTTTTCTCCTTAATTCTACTATGCTAAAACTCAGGAACTTCATTCTTAGCCCAGACTTAACAGCTGCAATTCAATCCATTGTATTGACTGTCCAGGACTCAATGACTGTTTATCTGCAAGCTATTGACTTGTCAGCTGAACAACCCTTAAATTATTTTTCATTACTACTTCTTGTGAGTAGCTACAAATCCTTGGCCTTGGCCTTGAGGTAGAGAGGTCAGCATCTCTTGTCTATTTTGGTCTTCTCTTATCTGTTTCTCTATGCATTAAAGGAAAAACAAAATAAACAAAAAGTGTGTGGGGGGATCCCTTTGACTGAGGAAGGGAAACAACAAAAAATACGCCTTTCCTTCTCAACTCCTATAAGCCCAAAAGGTGACATCATGTTTTAAAAGCTCTCACATTTTGAAAGAGACAGCTGCTCGTGTCTTAGCCCACAGTTAGATCAGGTAAAATGGTTGAGATTGAGTGAAAGGTCTGGAGTCAACTGCTCTCCTCCTGGGTAAACAGCGTATTAGCAGTAACTACTTGGCTGCTGCTTCTTCACAGCCATTCGCCTTCTCTT
>NW_010295081.1:4061-14983 GCF_000700745.2 Antrostomus carolinensis
TGCAATTGCTTTGTTTCCATAGGGGCAATGGCGCGTGACTCTTATTCAAATTAGGCTTTATGGTGAGGGAGCTGTTGTGAAAGGCTGAACCACCTTAGGTGAAAAAGGATTTGAAGCAGAGCTGCTCACTTCTGGGAAAATAATTGAAAAGTTTACTAAGAAAAATATGAAATTCAAAAGATTTTACAAAGTATGCAATTCATCCTGTCTCTGTGCAAATAATAAATAATGAGATTATTTTAAAAAACCAAAGAAAACTAACTAAAACTGAAAATACATTTTCTATACAAACTTTATTGTATAACTCCTTAAATGTGATGGAAAATGTTTTTTATGGCTGATTTAAAAAAATATTTTCCATATGTTTGGCATTACCTCATAATTATTTCATAACATTTTAATCAGTATTTACAATATCAGAATGAAATTGAAATGCATGCAAATTCTTAGGCATGAAAATTCAAGAGAAAAACACCTTCTGGGTTTTTTTTTTGCTGATCTTTGTTCCTGAAACTAAGTAAATTTACACCTTTCTTTCAAGTGGGTAAATACATTCTTTCAGTACTGTACTAAACATATGTGATAGTTTCACTGGGCTAGTCCTTGGCTAGCAGCCAACACAGCCACTTCCCCCCCACCCTCAGGGAATAGGGGAGAGGATTAGGGAGCAAGGATAAGGACACTCATAGGTTGAGATAAGAACAATTTAATAATAGAAATAAAAGAAAACTTAAAAGAATAGTAATATTAAAATAGTAGTGAGAATGATAACAGTAACAAACTATGCAAATGAGTGATACACACTGTAACTGCTCACCACCCCCAGACCAAGCCCAGCCTGTTCCCAGATAACGATCCCGGAAGAGTGACAATCCCAAACTGAAACTACAATCCCAGAAGAGTAAGCGAAAGTCAGAGAGAGACAAAAGAGGAAGAGAATCTCACTAATATACTAGACATGATATGATATAGAATATCCCATTGGCATATCCAAACTATCCAAACAACAATTTATCTTATTAATTAAAATATTCCTTGCCCCCTTAGATCTTGTGCTTGTAGACTAACAGAACATGAAGTCCTTCACTTCCAGTGACAAAAATGCAAACACTGGTGTGTTATCAGTGTTTCTCTGATAATAAATCCCAGGCTGAAAGCAAAATGTAGCACTATTCTAGCTACTAATTAGAAACCCAGCTCTGTTCCAGCTAAAAACTAGGACAACATGTGAAATTGAACACTTTCTAGGGTCTTTTCAAAACCATAACTGACTAGACCTACAATTGGAAAGTAATCTGAGTAAGGACTACAGGCTGATGACTCAGAGTTGTTTTATTTCACTGTCGAGTCTGGAATATATATTTTTTTCTTTTTTTTTTTTTTATTTTCTTACATGTGTTAGTGGCCTAGCCCTAGTCCCACTGAAATGTGAAATACTCTCGATTTAGAAAGGAGTTACAGTTCTGCAGTTTGTCTTTGTTCCCTTCTGAAACACTCGAAAAGACAGAAGCTTATACCAAAGACTGCATCAAACCTAGATATATCTCTTTCTATATTTCTAACCACACAATAATTTGTAAAGTTATCAAGTTTGTTTCAAATGAGAACTATGCGAAAACACTAAGAACTATGCAACTCTGGGAAATTACCCTTTCAATAGCAGGTGAAAATTCATGTTAAGCATGAAATTAGTTCAGAAATACATATACTATGTCAGTATAATATTGTAAATCTGGATACTTATAATCCCTTTGGAGTAAATTAGGCTTAATTATGATTTCAGCTCAAAATTGTTGCAATAATATTGCTTCTTTAAAAGGTTTGTTTACTAAAATGCTGCTTATTTTGTAAATTGAATTGTAGATGACCTAAGTTCTATTAAAATCACTTTCGTAGTTACTTTCAGACTGCTTGTTAGTGTAAGAATTTTGACACTAGTTATACAGTGACAGTAGAGATTTGGTCTGAAATGATGCTCAATTCACTTGAAGATAGATTTTTATTTTTTTAATTACACTGTAATTGAAAAAAAAAGTTGTATTTTTCTTATACTTTTAGTCAAGGTTACCATTAATTCTCTATGAAAAGCCACATTTCAGCTGAACCTTGAAAGGTTTCGTAAAATTTCAGACCCTGATTTTTAAAGACTAACACCTAAAATATTTAACAACAAAATTACAGCAACAAAAATGAATCATGTTATTTAAACATTTAGGAGAGTCTCAAATTTTATAGTGGAAACATGTTTTCTGTGAAAATTAGAATTCTAAAGCCAAGATGAATCTCTAAATGTTTGTGAAAGTGCTAAATGTTAGTATTAGATTCTACCACCCTCATAAACACTATTTAAAGAAATGGAGAAGACAGACTTCTATGGATTTAAATGTTGTGAGCATTTTCTGCATATCAAACTACTTAATAGTATTCCATTTCAGCTGTGGGAGGGTGAGTAGGTGGGTATGATGTAGGGTGTGTGTGGAAATCAGATGTGTTGAATCAACTTGTTCTGAAGTTTTTCAAAAGCCTTTTCTAATTTGTACATTAGGTTCTGTTTACAAAATGGGGAATGTCATATTTATATTCTTCCTTATATGCTTCAGCTCAGCAGTTAACACACTAAGGAATGGGATGGGAAGTGCAGGTCTATGGCATGTGTGTGTGTGCACATGTGTGTGTATGGAGGTTATACTCATTCTTTCTCTGAAATTCAGAGAGAGGATTTGAGTTGCCATGTGCAGATCTCATCCACTGAATTTGGGATCTGTGGAGTCTCTCTAACCTTTTCCAAATTGTAAATAAGTGATTTGCTTTTCATTAGGTTGCTTTGAAACCCATATACAAATCTATACTTTATGGTCTAATATAATGTAACTGATTGATGCCAACAGGCTAAGTGAGTACTTTTTTGTGCTGAAAAATAAGTTGCGGAATCATTTAAATTGCTACAATAATGGATGTCAGTAGACCTGGCTTAAGAGAAACCACTGTGAATGGATAAATAGGATCCTGATACTTTTTGCATGTACTGAATTCAGAGAAGGTGTTGTGAAGGGTGGAGCGGAGAGCAGCTCCATTTTTCTGTTGATGTGAATTAAGTAAAATTGCATTAAATACTTGATAATGTATTGTTACAGGATACTAAAGTAAAGATGTGTACTTGATGAGTGCATTATCTTATGGCAAGGAACGTTTATGCTCAGCCAAATGTTGCCCTTAAAATTGCTGCAGTGCAACTCAATTGCCTTTCTGGATCTCCAGAAAGCTGAAGAGGAAAGAACAAAGAACACTGCATTAGTATGCTTAACTGACAGCTACTTCCTTCCCAGAGGTGATTAGACACAGCATCTGTTGAAGCTGTCGCAGAAGTAGTGTGAAGACCAGATGTTTCTATATTCTGTGCTTTATGTTTCAGATGTGATCTCAGTAAATGGTCAAATCGGATCAGATTTTGTGCAGGCCAGTTCATGTGTGCAGCAGCCCTGACAGGTTCAACATGTTGCAGAGTAACTCAGCCAAACTGTCTGGATGGCAGCCAGGTGCCAGGCTATTGCACCTTAAATACATCTGGTGTATTTGCATGGCACCAAGCAAATGGGTGAACCAAATGAGTGGCTGTGAGTGAACCAAAGCCATAGGAAGACACAGCCTCTTCTCTGCCGTGAGGCATTAGCAGTGTGATGGAGATCATGTGAAGGAAGCAATGCTCCAGAGGAGTAGCTTTTCATTACGGTGGCATTACGTGCCTTGGCAGGCAGTGAGGAAAGCTCTCAAACTGGTAGCTGCATCACTCCTAATCTGTGGATGAATAAGGGGCTTAAGCTATTGTCAAGTTTGTAATTTATCCGCTACTAAATTAACTCAGAAGATGCCTTAAAACTGGTCTGTCAGTGCAGGCAGAAATGAAAATAACTTTTAAACCATTTTAAGACACGATGAAAACATTATGAGGCAAAATACATCAAACTCCAGACAAAATGGGGGATAGGAGTGTAGTGTTGTTCCATTTATCTTTTTTTTTTTTCTTTCCTTTTTTTCCTTTTTGGTCTCTGCTGCACTGGTTTAAATGTGGTCATGAGAAGGGAACAGAAACTTTTTGCACAATTAAATTTCAGCGTGTGTTCCAGTGACTTCTAGGCGAAAGCATCTGTTTAGTTTTACTTACATTTACTGTTTCTTGTTGGCCTGAAGAAGTATTTTTAATGCTTTTGAATCAATGATAGTTATCACATCTGCTGTTTTTCATGTTTTAAAAAATCAGTAGGAGTAAGTATATCTATACAGTTTTCTTAGGAGCTTTAACAGGAAATCAAGAAGCCTGTTGTAGTCAAAAAAAACCTCTCCGGTTCCAAAGGAGAAATAACTTTTAAAATACCTCTTGGAGAAAATGTGCATGGTTTTTGTTTTTTTTCCCTGGAGAAGTTCCTCGCTTTAGGTTAGGAAACTAAGTAGCTCTTAATGATGAAAAGATGTAAATTAATGCAGTAAGTACTTGAATACCAGTCAGTTATTTGGTGTTTTTATTTTACTACTTTTTTAATAAGTCGCCTTCTTTGTTAAGTGAGTCTTTTACAGTATTTTTTTTTTTTAATAGCGTAGCATCAATAACTTGGTACTTTTAAAAGGGGAAAAATAGCCTAAACAAATCCCACTGTAAATGTCAGTCATTCTTAATGTTTTGTTTTTGTTTGTTGTTGTTTGGGGTTTTTTTTGTTTTGTTTGTTTGTTTGTTTGTTTTTCCCCTGGGATTGTAAAATGCAATGGCTACATTATCCCCTTTTTTTCGTAGGGAGAAAAGAGTGCATGCACTGACAAGCCCCTAGTGATCTCTTAGATATCGTTTGAATTTTGTGAGTAGATAGAAACTGCAGCATGGAATTTTTGCCAACATCTTGGCTTATAAACTGCACAAGCAGCTAAGAGAGAGGAGTTTGAAAAAGATTCGAATAACTCCAATCATAAACAAGAAAACAGATCTGTCTAGATTAGAAAAAAAATCATTGTAATCTACCCAGACTTCCAGGTAAATAGTCTGAAGAAACATCCTGCCTGGGTGCAGTAGGTGAGTCTGAGGTTTTAGTGATTCAGGCTGCATTGTAATTTTGAATATCTGGACCAAAGCTCTCCTTGTTGAGTCAAATTTGCATAATTTCAGTCAATAATGGTAAGAAGCATTACATAATTTAATTTTTTAATTATTTTTGATGAAGAAAGGCAATGTTTATAAAGAATATTCTTCCTAACAGTTTCAAGAAGATGTTTTCACAGTCTTTTAGAAGTTTCACATTAGTGAAACACTTAGTGAAGGACAACGTGAGGAGATTATGTTTTGTGGGTGTTAGCCTGATGAATGCTGCCCCAAACTAGTTGATCCATAGGCACTCTTAAAAGTCTGTGGGAGCAAAGCTAATTTTCCAATTTGAATTGATGGGTTTGACACCAAAAGATTTGAATTATACTGGCATGATCAGTGGAGCAGCTGATACACTGTAAGATACCATCATTTTATATCTCTGTAAATTGTCTGTGAGTTTTTTGTAAAGAGAAAAATTAATGAGAAAATATTTCAGAATTGTTTCTCCTTCTCTTAGTGGCCAAGACAATTTATGTTAGTGTAGAATGTATATGAAACTATGGTTATTATGCTTACAGTAATACAGATAGTACTTTGCATTAGCAGAGTGGAATATAACATGGAATTAACACCAGAGATTGTGGATATGATTACTTATCAGCAATGACATTGGTAGAGGACAATATGAATATCTGAAAAAAGCTTATATTTACTAAAATTATTTTGACTGTATTTGGAACTTAAATGTTTTCCAATGCATTTTTGAACCCTAAGACTTCAACAGTTAATGTACTGATTCAATTCACGGTGTCCTCATTGCCCTTCATCACATTCCCCTGTATAAATTTCTTCATTACATTTCATAACGGTAACAAGAATTAAGAAAAACCCTAAACTCTTAAAAAAAACCCCTTGAAACCAGGATTTTGAAGTGTTTAGAGTATGAATTATTAAAGACTTCTGAGAGCATATAATGTACTTATGCAGATTAAACCAGTTCTCAGAGGGATTCTTTCAAGTTAGAAGACATGTAGAGATAAAATTTAAAAGGCTCCACAGTCTGTTTCAAATTAAATTTGAATTGCTTTCAAACTTTTAAACCTCCTCCTTTGTTTCATTCTCTAGAAGTCTAGTTATCTCATATGCTATCTAAAGTGTATGTTTTTCCTTCAAGATATAATGCATTAGGAATTATTTTTTCAGGTAAAATGACCTTTGGATTTACATTGCCTGAGATGATGAATGACCTTTGCTACTTGCTTTCATCAACTCTTTCTAACCATAGTATGGTCAGTATGTTGTAGATCTCTCACTTTCCATACTAATCTAAGAACATGGCAGGAAGCCTACACTGCAGTAAAATATTGAAATAAAGTATTTCTGTTTCTGTAGCAAAAAGTAAGGTGCAACATTTTGCCCTTGACTGCACAAAGTAAATAGAAATATTGAACTGAAGTAATTTTTTGAAAGGATTGCACACTGACTTGATTTTATACAAATATTTGTTGTAAGCTGAGGAGAAAAATAACCACAACTTTTACCTATCTGGTTTATTCTGAAGTGTTGAGTTTTATTTATAGGATTTTTTTAAAAAAATATTAGTAGTAGTACACAGTGTTTTACAATTGTTAAAATATAGTACCTGAGTGACTTAGAGGATGTATAAAACAGAGTTCCCTCACAGAAGATCAGTTTTGTTACTATTTGTATATATGAAGGTGGAAATCTTAAAATATGTTGTTTTATTGATATTTGGTAATTAACTGTCATGTAATTTTCTTCATATCTTGTCTCCTACAAGGTTCTTTTTCCATTATGTCCTTCCTACAAAGGTGTTTTCCTGTTCAATAGTAAGAATTTTTCTTGAGACATTTAAGAAAAATTGTTCCACGTAGTATTTGAAAGAAAGTTAGGAAATGTAATGATATTTCCCCATTACTAACCAGATAGTTTGATAGTAGAGCAATTGCCAGCCTAACAGCTAAAAGACAATAAAATATTGAATGGTTAGAAACTTATTTTATTTTTTGCAACTGAGGATGTGGTGGCAAGATTAGAAATTGTAATGATGACTGACACAGGATATTTTCTTCTGTAATGGTATCTTAATAGAGTCTTCATATATGAATGCCATAGTTAGGTTTACTCACTTATCCACATATTATACTCACTGGGAGATGAGGACTCACGTATCTCACAGATCTTTTATTATATTCTGATGAAGGGGATGAAGAACTTCTTATGAGGAGTGGCTGAGGGAACTGGAGTTGTTTAACCTGGAGAAAAGGAGGCTGAGAGGAGACCTTGTCAATGTCTACAACCAACTGAAAGGAAGATGTAGTGAGATGGGTGTTGGTCTCTTCTCCCAAGTAATGAGTGACAGGACAAGAGGAAGTGGCCTCAAGTTGCTCCAAGTGAGGTTCAGATTTGATATCAGGAAAAAATTCTTCACTGAAAGGATTGTCAGGCACTGGAACGGGCTACCTAGGGAAGTAGTTGAGCCACCATCCCTGGAGGTATTTAAAAGATGGGTATACGAGGTGCTCAGAGGTATGGTTTAGTAGTGGACAGGTATGGTTGGACTCAATGATCTTAAAAATCTTTTACAACCAAACAATTCTATGATTCTCCCAGTAAGAGTTTATGTAGCTGACAAGAGTCAGGTTTCTTTAAGTCTGTAGGAAAAAAATATAGTTGTGATGAAGAATCTCTGCACAGAAGTACTCTCTGTAGATGAAGAATTAGACTAACAGTGTAAAAACCTAGAATCACAATCTGGATTATGTGATGTTTTAAACTTTCTGAAGATTAATTTTTGAAATTGGATGAGAATTTTTTAGGAAAATTATTCCTTCTGTTATAAACAGAATAACAAAAAGAAAGGTCTTTATTTTGAAACAAACAAAAAAACAATTAGAGATATACAAATATCATATTTGTAATGTCAAATCAGAAGATTATTTTAACTTTAAATAATTTCCATTCTTGTCTGGATAACCTTGCAAAGAATGAGGAAAACCTGGCAAACCATTTTCTGATAATTTGAACTTACTCTTCAATTGAATAAAGAATGACAGATTTTCTTGAATGTATGAAGATTTAAAAAGACATACATGACCTTTACAAGTGTGGTGAGGTGGTGTTAAATTCAGTGTGGTATAATTCTGTACAATCTGAGTTTTTAATACTTTTTTGAGCTAGTTTAAAAAATGGGAAAAAAAACCTCACTGATTTTCTGAAGACTAGAATTTCCCACTATCCATATATTAAATTTCCTGTTGAAAAAGATTAATTCCAGTTATTTAGGTTTTTTTCTCCTGCATGAAAGAGAAGATACATTTTACAGTTATTACCTTTATTAATGTGCATTTGAATGCTCAATATTATTAATATAATTAGTAGATTAAATGCATTTATCAGAGGCATAAGCATGTACATAACATTCATTGCTAATTTTGTAAAAATTATAAGTCTTTTTTTCAGCCACTAAAGAGTATCCAAGCACAATCAGAACTCATATAATATTGTAATATACTATAATTATTGAATATTTTTTTCCTTTTTTATTTTCACTGAGTAGAATGTAACTGAAAAAAAAGTATAACAACTAGATAATTAGAGGAGAGTGGATTCTATATTTTTTAATTATTATTCCCTCCTCCCTCCACACACACACTTACCCACCTGGGATTTGACTATGTCCTCTGGTTTAAGAAATTCAGCAATATTAAATTACCTTTAGTTAAAAAAATAGTAATAAAAAAAAAGGTAGCAGTAATTTAAAGATATAACCTCCTATTTAAAAAAAAAAAAAGTTTAAGAAATTAGCTGATGTTTGATTGAGGTTATCAACCATCCTCAGCACTGAAGTATGTGGTTCTGCACTATATTAAATTGCTTTTTTTTCCTTTAAGAAATGAAATCAGCAACCAAAATAACATCTTAAATGTTTATAGTCACAAAGAAAAGAAAAGGATGAGTCAATTAGAAATCCCTCCAACAATAAAAAAGTAATTATCAGTAGCTGAACGTAAAAGTTGCACACCTATCTGAGACACCAATATGGTTCTGTATTCCATCTTCTCCATATAGACAGGTAAAGCAAAGGCTTCCAGTTTGGATGCAAAGGACTAAAAGATATGGCAGAAATCAGAAGAACATTGCAGTGATGATTTGCGATGGAGACTTTACTACAAAAGATTTCCTTTTGCAGTCACACTAATGTACTGTCACCAAAAAAAAAAAATTAAGGGCTATGAGATTACTATTATCAGTTTAATACCTGTCATATGACTTAATTATTACATCATACACAGTATAAGGACACCCTTGCAGCTACATAGGACAAGATGTATTGTGCAGAACTTTTGTTTCACAAGTTAGTACTGAAAAGAAAGAATAAGGAAAGCCTATTAGGGAAAAGATATTCCTTATTATGAATGCCAAATGTAAACATTTGACTTAGAAGTTTTGCTTGAGTAGGATGCTCCTCATGCTGATTCTGCTTGCCCTCTTTGGGGTAGGGCTGAGGTCACCTTACTGGAATAACTCCCAGGCTGGTGTTAGCTTAGGCTCAACGATTTGTACAATCATGCACTATCTACCTTCATCATTTTTATTTATTTATTTATTTATTTTTGTGAGCTGCTCAGTGCCTTTTTTTCTTTTGTGGATGAAGCACGTAGCAAAAGTCTTAGGTAGCTGAAAGATATGTGCAGAATAATAGATACCAATGTGAAAAATGAACTTGTGCACTGAGAATCTAAGCAGGAAAGATGACAAAGGAACTTCAGGCCTTGATTCTAAATCTGTGTCTTTCAGAAATAAGGAAAGAAGTAACTTTTTAACCTAAGATCTTGTTTTTGTCCAATTATTTTATTATTTGTTACAGTTTTATTTATACTGATTCCTTATACCCCCATTATTCAGCTCAATGCTATTTTCACATTACTCAGGCTCAGTAAGTTGTCTTACACCCTTCTTAGCCCCCTTAAACTCTTACAGTTTAATACAGACTGCGCATAAATGAATGACTTTTGTACGCAAGACCTTGTCTTTTCTTTTTTTTTTTTTTTCCATAGGATTGCAACAAATTTCTTTGAAGAAAAGAGTAGGCAGTGAAGTGATGATTCTCTTACTTCAACTCCATACACCATCTGCATTAACCCACCGTGAGATGTGTTTAGTTCTGCTAGGTAGAATATGGAGTGTGTCTCCTGCCTCAGAAGGCATCCTGAAACCCTGTATAGTTTGTATTCCACTACACTTCACTTTAGAACATATTTTATGCATTTGTTAATCTATGATGTTATTTCCTCCTCAAGAAGAAAAAAAAAAAGAAAAAAGTTCCCTGTACTGTAATCCTTAGCTGTGAAGCTCTGTTGAAAGACTATATATGTATGTATGTGACAATACATTTTATAAAGATACATTCATTCTTCTCTGAAATAATGTATAAGTTTCCATATTAGAAGGGTATAATTTACTACCCTTTTTATAATGGGTGAGAAGTTACCGTGTGTCTGTTTACTGTATTCTTCATGCTTTAAGGTGGGTTACAAGACATTTAAAATTCATAAAAGCCTTGGAGAAGTTATCACTAGAAGAAAAATATTACCATAAACCAAACAAACAGTAAAACAGTGGTGTCTAGGGTCATATTCACAACCCAGTGAATCGGAGAGCTCTTCTAAAATTGGTAGAACAAAATGATTTATATTAACTTAAAATCTGACTGCTTTGTCCCTGATTTTATTTACTTTGACTGTATTTTGAGAGCATTTTATATAGAATGTTTGCATGGATGAGAATGGAGGTGAACTTGAGGATTTATATATTTATATAATAATAT
>NW_010295082.1:0-1197 GCF_000700745.2 Antrostomus carolinensis
TTCCAATTTCTTAGAGATGGTATCAAGAATGCGATATTCCATTACCTTCCCAGGGATGGAAGTACCGCTGACTGACCTGTAGTTAGCCAGATCCTCCTTCTTGCCCTTTTTGAATACTGGAGTGAGATTGGCTATCCTCCAGTCTTCAGGCACCTCTCCTGTTCTCCAGGACCTTTCAAAGATGATATAGAGCAGTTTAGCAATCAAGTCTGCCAGCTCCTTCAGCACTCATGGGTGCATCCCATCAGGGCTCATGGATTTGTGCATATTGATTTTTGTTTAGGCTCTCTCTGATCAGTTCTTCCTCAACCAAGGGGCAGTCTTCCTACCTCCAGACTCTCTCTCTTCCCTCTAGCATCTGGGGTTCTTGAGGGGCAAATTTAGTCGTAAAGACTGAAGCAAAGAAGGCGTTCAGTATCTCTGCCTTCTCGGCATCTCCTGTTACCAGAGCACCCACCTCATTCAACAGCAGGCTCACATTTTCCCTGGTCTTCCTTTTGTTATTGATGTACCTAAAAAAGCCTTTTTTGTTGTCTTTGACCTCCTTTGCCAGATTTAGTTCCAAGTGGGCCTTAGCCTTCCTAGTTGCAGCCCTGCAGGCCCTGACTGCATTCCTATATTCCTCCCAAGTGTCTAGACCCTTTTTCCTCATTTCATAGACCTTCCTCTTCCCTTTGAGGTTTTTCCATTAGCTCCTTGCTCATCCACGTGGGTTTCCTCCCACTCTTGCCTGATTTCTTTCTTTTAGGGATGCACTAGTCTTGGGTTTGGAGGAAGTGGTGCTTGAGGGTTAACCAACTCTCTTGGGTCCCCTTACCTTCCAACACTCTAGTCCATGGGATACCCCCAATTAGGTCCTTGAAGAGGTCGAAGTTGGCTCTCCTAAAGTCCAGAGTTACAATCCTACTTATTGGCTTGCATCTTCCACATGAGGTCCTGAACTCCACCATCTCATGGTCGCTGCAAACCAGGCTGCCCCAACCTTCACATCCTCAACCAGCCCTTCCTTGTTAGTAAGAACAAGGTCCAGAATCACACATCTCCTCATCGGCTCTTCCACCACCTGCATCAGAATTTTATCCTCTACACATTGCATGAACCTCCTGGACTGTGTGTGCCTGGATGTGGTGCTTTTCCAACAAATACTAGGGTGATTGAAATCCCCCATGAGAAGCAGGGCCTGCGATCTTGAGGCTA
>NW_010295084.1:0-17179 GCF_000700745.2 Antrostomus carolinensis
ATTATGTAAATATTTTCTATATTATATTTTATATATTTATCTTTATTTAAACTATTATTATGTATTTTAAATATGTGTATTATATATAGAGATATTTAATGTATCTGGAGGTTTGCAGGGGAAATGTCTGAGAGCAGCTGAGCCACACGTACAGGCAGGGTATTTCCTGGTGGTGTGGGAGGTGAGAGGAGCCACAAACCCAGCGCTCCCACCCTTCCTCTGAGCCAGTTCTCTTACATCTTAAGAAAATAAACCAGGCATTGATGGGTTGATGATCTGGAGGCAGAACTCCATGGGGGGAGAGACTGTCCTTGTCCTCGTACGTGGCTTATTTGAGGCATGGAGGGCAATGCCCAAACCTTGCACACCGCAACACTGGCTCTGTGCTACTCAAATGGATGGAGTTTTGGGTTAAATGGTTTTAACAAGGCAAAGCTGTGAATGTAAAGACCTTGATAAATATATGCATAAAACTGGATTTTGCATATATTGCATATATTTAATGCAAAATACGCATTAAAAGAAGTACTCTGGGGTCTGCATCGTAGGCGAGAGGTGCAGGTTTGATGTGTGCAGCTTGGCTTTGCCCCTTGCCTGGCCTTGCTTGCTCAGTTGCAGTGCTTGCTCCTTGTGTGCTGTCCTCCACCACGGGCCAGCCAGGAGAAGGGGATTTGGGTGCTGGGGTGGGAGTCCTGGATGGAAGAGCCTGTTCAACCAGAACCCTTGTTCTGTCCCTTGTTCTGTCCCTTGTTCTGTCACTCACCCTTGAAAAAAGTCCCTCCCCAGCCTTCCTGGAGCCCCTTCAGGTACTGGAAAGCCACACGAAGGTCTCCCCACAGCCTTCTCTCCTCCAGGCTGAACAGCCCCAACTCTCTCAGCCTGTGCTCATAGGAGAGGTGCTCCAGCCCTCGGATCATCATTTTGTGTAGGTCACACAAAACATCAGCTGCTGCAGTCCTGCTTGCTGCAGGCTTGGACATGAGGTGTGAAAATTGCATCTTCGCACCAAGGTCACAGTGTTTGCTGGGACAAAACCCTCTGGAGATGCCTCCAGTGTGGCCTGGCATCCTCAGGCTCTACTCTTCCAGAGTCTTTTAATGCCTCCAGTGCAAATGAGATTTGAGATTTTTTTTTTTTTTAATTCTCTTTTATTTTTTTCCCATGAATTGCAGGTGCTCCCTGCAGAAGAACAAGGTATTTGGTGCAATTTCCTCCTACCCCTGCCCAACTGGAATTTATCCTAATGGGAAATTAATTGTAACCTTTCACATGGCTGCTTGTATTCCCTTTGGAAAAGCACCCCAGGGTCTCGTGGGTGGTTATTCAGCTCTCCGGTTCCTTTTGCATCAGCTAATTGCTGGTGAATTGCAACACAGCCGCCGTACAGGAGGAAACATCTGTGCAGCCTTTGTGTGAATAACCTGTGGAGAGATGGGTGGGGATGTTGCCCAAGGATGCCCCGTGGGATCAGGATGGATGTGGGGGTAATTCTTGGGGGGGTTGGTGCTGATCCATAGGGTATGGGATGAAGGCACGTTGGCACAAGGATGGCTCACACCAAAATCCTCCTCTGGCATTGCTTGGCTGTGAGCTTTAAGTCACAAAGGCTTTGTGGTTGGGTTTTCTTCTCTTGGACTTTGCCCCTGTGAGTACTGAGATGAGGAAGTTTCCAGGGCAACTGGTAGGAGATTGGGATGATGAAGGGAAAATAAAGAGGTGCCATTGTTTATGAATTCATCGTGTACATGCCTAGTGGTGCCACCCCCTGATGTGTTTATCAAACCAGTCTGGAGGACACGGCTGCTTCACCATGTGAGCAGGTATGAGTTTTCCAGTTTCCTTCCAGCTTCCCTCTCTTTCTCAAGCATTTTCTTAAGCAGTATAATCCAGAAAAAGGGGAAGATACCCAAAATGAGAGCAGAAGCATACAAGTAACATTGATCAACTGGTGAAGATGCTGGCCAGCAGGTCAGGCAGGGACTTTGTGAGGTTTCCTAAACTTGCACCAACCTTCCTGTGGATTTAGGTGCTGTTAGAGCCAGGTGACGTTCTTGTCTCTGTTCTTTAGGAGTCTAAACTGCTCTTGGAGTATCTGGCTCTGAAGTCACTTCAGCAATGTTAGAGATGTTCCTCTCTCTGCTTTTCAGATTTGCTGTGGCTGCACAATTAACCCACAATAGTAGATCTAATTCAAAATCAGAAGCTGATAATTTTTAGGATGAAAAACGTTTACAAAATGTTTTTATAAATGCATATAAAAATCAAAAACCCTGTTATATTTTTTATTTATTTTTTCTTTTTTATTTCTGTTAAGATTTCTTTTAAATTTTTCTTTAGGTTTGGTTTGTTTGGGTTTTTTTTCCCCCTTCTTCTTTTCCTGATGCTAAAGAAAGAAATCTGTTGCTTAGGGCATGATCTTGCCAACCCCCATGTAAACTCCCAGTGGGTGATTTACAGACACAAATGCACAAATTATGGCACTTTCCCTTTGGGTTTTTCTTCCCTGGATGCATGTGAGTCCACAGCCTTCGGACCTTACCCTGGGAATGGCTGGGAAAGGTGTGGAGGTGGAGAACAGCCCAAGGATTAACCCTTTTTAGTCCTAACACTGGGACTAAGCTGCCCTGCATAGGCAGGAGAGGTGCTCCAGCCCTCTCATCATCCTCGTGGCCTCCTCTGGACTTGCTCCAGTCGGTCCATGTTCTTCTTCTGTTGGTGTCCCCAGAACTGGATGCAGAACTGCAGGTGAGGTCTCAGGAGAGCAGAGCAGAGGGGAAGAATCCCCTCCCTCGACCTGCTGCCCACGCTGCTCTGGATGCAGCCCAGGACACGGTTATTGGCCTCTGGGCTGTGAGCAGCCATTGCCAGCTCATGTTGAGCTTCTCATCCACCAGCCCCCCCAAGTCCTTCTCCTCAGGGCTGCTCTCCATCCATTCTACACCCAGCCTGTATTTGTACTTGGGGTTGCCCTGAACCAGGTGCAGGACCTTGCACTTGGCCTTGCTGAACTTCATGAGGTTTCATGGGTTTCCCCCAGGGAAAACCAGTCACACCTGCCTTTGCCCCAGTCTGTCCTTTCTCCCCAGAGCAGAGATGCTCCTTCTCTTTGCCCTGTGCAGGGGCATGGCATGGCAGTGATGCCTGTATGGCTGTTGGTGGGAGAAAGACCCAAAATTCAGGAGTGGAGCTCTTGGCTTTGCAACCAAAGCAGTTCCACATGGACATGGAATTCACACCTGGACATCACAGCTGGCCATGAGTGGTGAAAACCTTCTCACCATTTTTTAGGATGGAGGGGGAGGGAAGAGAATTAAAGATTTGGAAATCCAACATAGCAAATAAAGCATTTCACATATTTTTATCTCCTTTTGTGTTTTTCTCCTTTTCTTCCATTGCCAAGGACCTCCCCACTCCATCTGGCCATCATTTTTCCAGCAGGAGGATGGAGGAGCAGGGACTGGCAGCAATGGGAAGAGGATGGACTGGTGCTATGCCAGTCTCTGGGACTGGGGACACCTCCAAATCCCCCTGTGGGAAGGGAGCACCCACCTGCCATCCCCAGCTCAGATGAGCTCTGAGAGCTGGTTGGCAGTTTGCAGTTTGACCTGTGCCAAAGCCAGGCTGGGGACCATCCAAAAATTCTTTACGGGACAATAGAGATTAATTAACCAGCCCAGATGCAGTCAGACCACCTAAAGGAGGTGTCAGAACAGGACATCAATCCTTTCCCCCACTCCTGCTGTTGCCATCTTATATAATTTCATTTTCGTAAATGACATTTAATATTGAAAACAGATTGTTGTTTTGGTTTTGTTTTTTTTTTTCTCACCTCTACTCTCTTCTGCTCTAATGGCTGGGGAGGTTCCTCTAATTAAATGTATCCATGGACCGATAATCCTGTTTTGCTCTTGTGTCAATATGGTCCTTTAGCTAAATTAAATATTTTCCCTGCCTGATGTTTATCCTTACGTGTCTGCCCCTTGACTCCCTCCTGGTGGTATTTGAAGACTGCAATCGCATTGTCTCTCTCTCTCTTTTATTTTTTTTCCTTTTTCTGGACTCAAGAAGTCAGGTTTTCTCAGGGTTTTGACTCATGCCTGGTCGTTTAAGGGTTTCCCATCCCCAAACATCTGCTCTCCTCCTCTGGATATTTTCATCCCTGTAGCAGAAGTGGGGAGAAGGAGTCAGTCATCTCTCCAGCTGCCACAGATAAACCCATCAGACACCAAGAGCCACAGCCCCTTTTTCTTGGGTGAGCAAGTCCATCCTTCCCTCTCAGACCCCCTCCAGCTCAGCCCAGCTGCAGTGCAGGAAACCAGGACTGTGGGTGGTGTTGCTGCTGCTCCGGACCTCAGGGTCATCCTTGGTACATCCAAAGCATGGAGACAGCCCTGTGCCATCAGCACACATCTCTAATGAAAGGAGAAATAACATCCGCCTCTGCACTGACCTCAGGGATCTTCTCCTTGCAACTTCCCCCCAACTTTCCTCCCTGCTTTTGCTTGACTTGGGTCAATGGATGGCAATTTAAGAAGTTAACTATTTGTTGAATGCCTGCCTGTTGAATGGCTGGTGCTATGCCAGGCTGTTTGGGGCTGCACCGAGCTTTGTCTTGAGCTCCACATTTCTGCATGGGGTGGTGGGTCTTCCTCCTTGGAGCTCTTTGCTATTCAGCGAGCTCGACTCCTGGCTGCTCCCCTTTCCCCTCCCACTGTGGACAGCCAAGGGAAGGCCCTCGCTGCTGGGAAACCCTGGCTACTTTAATTAATTGCAGTTTTGTTGTTTATTACTAATATCATTGAGATTGGAGAGTAAACTCAACAGTGCCATGTCCAGCTGGCACAGTATGAGTCCCCCATCTGAAATATTAACTCTCATCCTCTTGTATGGGTTGGCCCCATCCAAATTGCCCCAGGGACAAGGGGATGGCCCTGTCCTTCCCTAGGAGCAGTGCACAGGAGACCTTTGGGAGGGTGTGAGCTCTCCTGGGCTGAGGATGGTCTTCACCCTGGTGGCATTTGCAGCCAGGCTCTAGCTCAGTTTGAGTTTTGCCCTTGTGAAATCAGGAGCCTTCATCACAGCCCTGTGTTTGTTTATGCTTTCACTTCACTTGCATCAACTGCCCTGTCGGGACTAATTCAGCCTTTCTCTTCTCTAACTTTCTGTGATTGCGACAAATAATTTATGTAACAGGCTGAGTCAGGATTTGTTGCCTGGGATAAAGCACACAGGCTTCTGCAAAATCTGCCTCGGTCTTGCTGTTAGCTTAGAAATAGGGCCACTAATATAATAAACATGTAGTAGTCTTGGCTCTTCTCCCTCCTGCAGTGACATAAATTTTGGGTGACACTTGCTCGGTAACTGCAGCTACTTGGTTGTGCCATAAGCGTGCAGGATGAAGTGTCAAAGAAATGAACCTACAAGGTTTTGTGGCTCTAGTAGGGAAATAAAAGCTGGTCCAGCAGGGATCAGATCCTGGCAGGGCACTGGCAGATGTAGTCTTTGAACTCATGAGCATGGGCACATGTTGTGGAAGAAGCTCAACCTGCCCCTCGGATACCCAAGCGATTCCATGGTGGGGGGAAAAAGCTGTTTTGATGAGAAAAATAGAAGTAACCTGTGTTTTCTGTGGCCTCATACTGAATGTCACCCTCATCTTCATCATCCTTTCCCACTCCCTTCATATTGCTCCACTTTCCCCTACAGCAGCATCCCTGGAGGACCTCACTGTGGAAGGATGTGGGGTGGGAATGGCTGGGGAAGCTGTTTTCCTGCACCCATCCCCAAGGTGATGCACTCCTGTACACCATCCCCATGGATGAATAATGTTAGAAATGCTTTGCTGCCATGAACGGCCATGTGGGTCTTGGTCTGAGCTTGACATCTCAAGCTACAGGTGATCTGGTTTATTTGAGACCCTTCTGGAGGAACCAAACTAAGATGGTATGCCAGATTTTAAATGAATACATGTGTGTCTGTGGCATAGGCAGTGATACAGCAGCTGGCTTGTATCCTAAAATATCACTCAGCTTCACTGATTTTGGGATGCTCGTCCCAGTGTAGAATACCTGAGGGGGACTCAACTCTCTGTTTTGGGCTTGGATGTTTGCAGGGGTAAAAACAATTCCTCTGAGGACAGCAAACCCTTCCTTTGGGGTTCATCCCTCTAATGCCACCCTGGCACTTGTGCTGCCCTGGGGCTGGGTCCCCAGGCCAGGTCCCAGCTCCCTTCTCAAGTGCCACCCACTGGGTCTCCATAGGAAGCCCACTAACCAGACTGGTTACTTGTTGTAAATCCAGCACTACCATTGCAGGGTGGGGAAACCCGTGCTCAACAGGGATGGACAGAACCAGGGGAACTGCAGGATGGACGAGTCACCCGAAATAACCCCTCATTTGTCTGGAGTCCCAGCAGCTCCTGGAAAACGAGCTGAGCGATTAACACTGCGGCACCAACGCGCGCTGACACAGCACTGCTAATTATAGAGCCGAGGCTCAAGCAAGCCCAGCACAATTAGCGTTTCTTAGATGAGGCTGCAAGAGGTGTGAGTGCTGCTCGGCTGGCCCCAAACCTTCTGGCTGAAGGTGACAGCACGATGCCCACCCAGAGCTGCCTGGCAGGGGTGGCAGTCCCATGGCAGGTGGCAGGGATTTACACCTCACTGCTCTGGGGGTCGTGTCTGGGCTCTGTCTGGTCTTCAACATCAGAGCAATAAATTGCACGTGTTTTTTGGAGGAAGGCCAGATGCTCCCCACTAGTAGTTCCAGCAGCAGGGAGGGAAGTGGCCAGAGTGTGACATTAAGTCTTGAAGCGTTCGTCCCCTGCGTCATTCATTCACGTCATTCCCCGAGGCTCCATTAAAAAGCACAAGGTGTAATTTTCAGCATTGAAATGCTGGCATCTTACCACTCTCCATCTCTAAATGTACAACCTTTTCTTTCCAGAGGAGATATTTTTCTGAAGATAAAAATAAATGCATATTTTGACCAGAGAAAGCAGTAGTTTTCCTGTGCTTCCTTGTTTTTGGAGCATTTGGCAAGCTGATGTTACCACATTAAAACCCTATTTAATGAACTCCTCACTGCAGCGTCCCACAGACCACCCCCAGCCTCAAGTTCTGGGAAACCTCTGTGACCAGCACCACTAAAGCACCTGAAATTCTTTAAAGACCAGGGAGGGTCCCTGTGCCCCACTATGTGATGTCCAACACTGCCGCTACCTGCCTGCTCACCAGGTCCAGGTTGGAGTTTGAGGGGATTAGGTGGCCCTTTTTAGCAGGGCCTGTTGAGATAGGACAAAGGGTAATGGTTTTAAACTAGAAGAGGATAGATTCAGACTATGCATAAGGAAGACATTCTTTACCATAAGGATGGTGAAACACTGTCCCAGGTTGCCCAGAGACGCAGGAAATGCTTCATCCCTGGAAACATTCAAGCTCAGGCTGGATGGGGCTCTGAGCAACCTGTTCTAGTTGAAGATGTCCCTCCTCATGGCAGGGGAGGTTGGACTAGATGACCTTTAAAGGTGCCTTCCAACCCAAACCATTCTATGAGTCTGTGATTTCTGATGAAAGGGTTGAGTGGGACTTGCAGGATCTCCTTGTGGGATGTAGGTGCTCAAGTCCCATGCCAAAGACCTGCACCTGCTGTCAGCTGGGGAGATGGTGAAGAGGAAGCACCGTCAAGTGCCTGTGGCTCTTGGAGATCATCTATCCCATTGCTGCAGTGAGCAGGCTCTCCGCTGGCCCCCAGCTTGCAGACCTGGGTCCCCATGGGGTTTCACTGTCATTTTGGAGGAGCTCAATGCCCAGCACATCTCTGCATCACATCCCACACTTGCACATTTTTCCACTGCTTCCACCCCAGCAGATCTCAGCAGTGTTGGAGCTAGTTAATCAGTTCAGCAGAAGAGTTTGATATTTAACTCATTTCTGTGGCCCGGCGGAGGTGGGAGAGGTGACCCAACAAGCTCTTGCTCTATTTCAGCCAGGAAAATCACGTCCTGTTCTTTTGGCAGGAAAAAAACTTGGCCACAAACATATTGCATCTTGTTGTGCACTGGAAGTATCTGCTCCTCACCCAGGCTGGCATCTCCTCCTCTGACCTCTGCAACAACAGGCTAAAATCTGGCACGATCCCACCAGCACAGCATCACACTGATGCACAGAACTGCCTGGGCTGTTGGCAGTTTTACAGGGTGGCCCACATGGGGCTCGTGACTTAAAAACCACCTGCCTTGTGCTTGGGATTGGGCTTGTTCCATCTCACCCCAGCAATGCTTTTGGGTTTGTGCCTGCCTGCGTGTGTGATTGCACATCCCCATCACAAATGCTTTAATGAATCTGAGCAAACGAGCACAAAAACATCGAGCTGGACTGATTTTATGTCACTGACAGATTTTGCAACTCAGCTCGGGTAGCGGGAGCTAGGGAGATAAAATACAGCCCATTTTGTTGATGTCAGTGAGGTTTAAAATCGGAGACAAATTAATTGCATCTGTATTTTTTGATCAGTGAAGGCAATTTTGTGAAGCATTTGTTAAAGATGCCACTTAAGGAGGAATTTCCTAACTGTGGAAGTTAATAACTTTAAAACTGCTACTCAGGCTCCCTGCAAATGGAGCTTTGGGCTGCAAATCTCTCTGAGACTCATAATTCAATCCTATTTAGAAGCAAATTTCTTAGGTTTAGAGCAATGAATATTTAAATACTACCAGTTGAAACATTTTCAATTTTGAGATCATTTCAAAGCCAGGAGAGTTTATAGCATTCGGCTACTCTGCAACGCTTTAGCGTCTGAATTGATCTGAACCGTAGCTGAATCTTAAGCAGCTTAAACAGCTATAAAGGGCTAGAGCAGTTTAAAGGGTTAGGGTAGTTTAAGTAGAATATCATGTTTTCAGGGCTTCAGTTAAAGGAATGGAAGTTTAGAGGCTGTCAAGCTGAGCAGCTCTAGATGAAGGACCTGACAAGCATCGCTAGAAAAACTCTCTGAAGCACTCGGCATGTTCTCTGCTTTCAAAGCTTGTCTGCTTTATTTTTTTCTAAGGAAAAAAGAAAAAAAAAGAAAAACAAAATGAGTGAGTTGAATGCTCAGACAAAATGCAGAATAAAGGCAAAACGTTTGGGAAATCCTGTGAAGGTGGCTTTGCTCTGACAACAGGCTTGTTGCTGCTCTCTGGTATTTGACGTTCGTTTTTCTTCAGTACAAATCGCTTCAAAACAAGGTAACACTCCAAAAAGCGGCTGTGAAAAAAAAACCACACGAGCTTTGCAGTACTCATATTTAGCCCCTTCCATGTCAGACACATACAAATTTAAAATTGAAAGATGGAGCTTTTAAAAACTCTTTTGTAAGCCCAAGCCAGGTCTGCCCAAGCACTTGGCCAGGGTGATTATTTCAGATGGAGAAGAAGACAAGGGGAGAAGGAGGTCTTTTTTTTTTCCTTTTTTCAGGATATATTTGTGCTGGTCCGAGCCACGGGAAAAAGCCTCTGTGTACCATGATAATTTATTCCTCTCAACTAAAAGCCATGCATATTCCCGTACAGTTGCTCCATCTGTGCTGTTAACGCTGGACTGTGCAAAACACAGTTCAGGATTTATTGGATAGAAGGGGCAGCTGAGGCAGAGCAAAGCCTCCTTAGCCTGGTATAACACATATGGATGAATGCAGGAGATCTGTTTCCAGGTGTTTCTCCAACTGGACTGGCATAAGGACAGCAGCACAAGTCATCCACGCCTGTGCTACAAGAGCAAGGTGAGCAACAGTGCAACCAAGGTGACCCTGCAAGGGCTCTGCCCAGGGCTGTCTCTGCTCAAGCTTCTTCACATCAGTCAAAGGGGTTATAAGAATGGGATAGGAGTGCTGTATCAGGTCACCTGGTCACCTGCATGTCCCTGTCATGTATCTGATCTCTGTCCTGTACCCGACACTAACCAGAAGAAGATGACCTGGCCAAGAGCCAGGTCCTGCACTTCAGTCACAACAACCCCATGCAATGCTACAGGCGTGGGGAGGAGTGGCTGGAAAGCTGCCCGGCAGAAAAGGACCTGGTGGTGTTGGTTGACATTTGGCTGAACATGAGCCAGCAGTGCACCCAGGTAGCCAAGAAGGCCAACGGTATCCTGGTCTGTGTCAGAAATACTGTGGCCAGCAGGACCAGGGAAGTGATCGTCCCCCTGTACTCAGCACTGGTGAGGCTGCACCTCGAGTACTGGGTTCAGTTTTGGGCCCCTCACTACAAGAAGGACATGGAGGTGCTGGAGCATGTCCAGAGAAGGGCAACAGAGCTGGGGAAGGGTTTGGAGCACAAGTGTGATGAGTTCACAGTTGAGGGAACTGGGTTTGTTTAGTCTGGAGAAAAGGAGGCTGAGGGGAGACCTTCTTGCTCTTTACAACTACCTGAAAGGAGGGTGCAGAGAGGTGGAGGTCGATCTCTTCTCCCAAGTAAAAAGTGATAGGACAAGAGGAAATGACCTCAAGTTGCGCCAGGGGAGGTTTAAATTGGATATTAGGAAAAAATCTTCACCAAAAGGGTTCTCGAGCATTGGAACAGGCTGCCCAGGGAAGCGGTTGAGTCCCCATCCCTGGAGGTATTCAAAAGACATGTAGATGTGGTGCTTAGGGACATGGTTTAGTGGGCATGGTGGTGTTGGGTTGATGGTTGGACTTGATGATCTTAGAAGTTTTTTCCAACCTTAATGATTCTATGATTCTATAACTGGGAAAGGCACAACAACAGAAAATGGCATTTCCTCCACAAACCCTCCTGTCTCTGACCATTTGTGGCTTGGGGAGTGCCTGCAGCAACTGAAGTCTCTGCCTGCTGGGTGACCCTCCACGAGTTTCTCTCCTATGACCAGCCTTTCCCACCCAAACCTTGCTCTGACAAAGACTTTTGCATCTTGACTAGACCTTTTACCAAACACCATCTTGTTTTTTTGTTCTGAGCCTCAGGCTGACGCCTTTATCTATCTATTTAGATAAATAGATATTTATTTAATTATTTGTTCTTGGACGGAGCAATGAACAGCCTGTCCTCTCCCGATTTCATAAGTCTCATTATGTTTCCCCTCCAGCCATCTCTACTCAAAGACTGGGAGCCCTCACCTACTCAGCACATGAGCTGTTTGATCTTCCTTGCATCACTTCTCTGAAATTCTCTGCTTCTACCCATGGTGAACTGTCATGGATGAGGCAGGACCACATCCACACCAGGATTATACCCTGACAGCACTATTGCTGCAGAGGAAAGCACCAGCCTTGACTAAATGTCCCCTTTGAGGCTATTTCCAGGGATTTCACCAGGGCTGGGATATCTAGCATTGCCATGGTAGAATCCAGGCAATCAATCAAGTGGAAAAATAACCCAGGTGCCATGTAATGACATCTGACAGAAACATAGCAGCAAATTATTTAATTACTCAGTTTATTTCAGTGATGGTGCCAGGATGCATGTAGAGGTGCTCCAGCTGTCAACAGCATCCTCCTGTGTCATGGCAGGAAGCCTGGGGGTGAGCCTGGGGTTTGTGGCCTCCCATCTCACCATAAACATCTTATTGAACTGAATTGTGTAATGTAGAGTGAGCATACTAATAGTGTATATGATGGTATATATACCATACTAATGGTATGTACATATATATACACACTGAAATATTCCATACACTGAGGTCCCCAACAGTCTCATTTCTCCTTCAGTCATCTTCCTCAGCCCCATTTCGCATCTCCTCACCCCCAAACTGCTCCTATTTCATTTCATCTTGTCTCTGTACCCTCTTAAAACACTTTTTTTCAGCTGGGAGCCAGAAATACCCTCTCTGTCCATGAGTATGATAAACCCACCAGATCTTATTTCTCCATTCCCTTTGGAGATACATGCAAAGGACCTGTTTTTCAGAGCAGACACTCAGCATTTCCCACAAACTGGTTCTCTTCAACAAGCAATAATGGATGTGTTGTCCTCAAAAGCAGCCTGCCCTTGTTTTAACACTGCTTGTCCTGGGATCCATTGCTTTGGGCTCTGGGATAAGGTTAGAGCAGTGGGGAGCAGGATGGAACGATTTTCTAACCTCTCTGAAGCTGATAAGCGGCAGATCCTCTTCTTTCCTGAAGCACTTTGCAAGGAAAATGCTTGTATATCATATTGAAAAGGAGCATAACGTCTGCATCAGTGGCATTAGGACTTTCCTGCATGGCCCAGGGCTTCTGGCTTGTGAACCAGCTCCTGGGGCAAGGTGGTGAAAAAATTCCCACCTGACTTAAGGCACCAGCCAATTTCATCATCCCGAAAGCTTTCCAGGAAGCTGAGTCAGGAGTTCATGTTCTCCTTCTCTCACCCAGTCAATCGCCCTGACCTCAGCAGCAGTGGTCAGGCTTGGGGGCTGGGGACGTCATCACAAAAATGGGCTGAAAAACGCAAGACTTGAGGGGAATTCCTTATCACCGGTCTTTCTGCTGCGGCTTTGCAAGCAGATCACCTCCAACTTGGCTGGAGTTCTTCCCAGCGTCTTTTGAAGGGTTTTCGCCCTCTGGAGGCTGAAATAAGGAAAACAAAGGCAAGAGGAAAGAGAAAACAAGGGCTGGCTCAAATCCTGCATTTGCAGAAATGCAGCCCCCATGAGCATGAACCCACAAAGAGCTGGTGGGCTTCAAAGTGCTTCTCCAGAAAAGCTGATCATGAGCAAGGAAAACTCTTGCATGGCTTTGAAAGTCTGAGTGGGACCCAGAGGTGCTGTGCTCAGCCTCAGCCTTCCCATTCCTGCCACAACAGCACCGAAAAATGTCCAGACAATGTTGGATCATCCTGCCTTGACACTTCCAGATAACACTTTCTGATATTGTTCATTTTACAATTATTTTATTCCCCTTTTTTTCTCCTCTGGTCTTTGCCATAGGCTGTGTGTTATAACAGACTAGACAGAGGCTGAAATGCATGGGACATTTCTAAATTTTCAAAATTAAATGTTTGGATATCCTTTGAAATTCCATTGATTTGCAACTAGAACCAGGGGAGAAAATCAGTAGTTTTTTTCCTTGATAAATAAATATTAAAGGAGAAAGTGTGACACTGAGAGCCTGGACTCAAGTTCAGTTTGCACTAGGTTTTGTCTAGTAGCATCTACATACCTGTCTGATTTTATTTCCCTGTGTCTTTCTGCCATGACTCAGTCCCAGTTCCCTGGAGATCCTGATAGCCTGTGAGGTCCTCCTGTTCCTCTTGCCAGCTTCTAGTATGTCCTCTGTCAAGCTAACACACAGCCTAGCCTCATGAGTCCCAGCAAGAACACAGAAAGTGCTGTGCGTGCAGGCACGATGCCAAGAACATGCCTGATGAAGGCCATTTTCCAGGCGTGGGTGATATGATTCAATGAACTGGAGGCAGAGATGCAGAACGTCCCCTCCTGACCAATGCTCCCACACAGGACACCCTGTGTTTTGTGTTTTTTTCTCTTCTAGCCAGGCCAGGTCTTTGCATGTCTGCCAAAACAACAGCTTGAAGCCAGATGTGTGGATGACAGGTAGCACCTAGCTCCTACCAGTGGCATAAGCACCCACAGGTGCTCACCCTGGTTAGTAGCCTGTATAGGAATGACACTCCCAAACACCTTTGTGGACCTGGACCTTGTTTCCGGAACCTAAAGCACATAATAGATGTGAGGGTCATCAACAATGATTAGATTTTCATAGCCTCAAAAGCCTTCTCCTACTGCTTCTTATACCTACTGTCCATTCATCTGCAAGAAGGAGTTGCCCACCTGTGACTTATGTACATCAAGAGCTAAAAGAATTCCCATATTGCCCCATACGTCACAGGTCTATGTCACCATTTATTGTTGGAACAAGAAGGAGTTGCCCACCTGTGACTTATATAACACAAGAGCTAAAAAAAAATCCCCATATTGCCCCATAAGTCACAGGTCTATGTCACCATTTATTGTTGGAAGAGATGTCTGCCACCATGAAGTAGCTAAGTGCCCTATTCCTCCCCTGTCCAGCTTCATGCCCAGTCATGACAAGGTGCCCACCTCCACCTGCGTGACATACAATGCTTCTGCATGAGCTCAGCTCTATCCCATGGGGCTTCCAAAGGGAAAGGCATAAGCCTTTCCAAGGAGAAAGCCAAAGATTGTGAGAAAAAAAAAGTCCAGATGGGAGAGAGATGATAAGGAAAATCTAGATGGGGTTGGCTATATTTTTAGTCCTTGGCCCAGAGTAGTGATGAAGGTTTATCTAGTGCCACCTGTCCAGTGCTACAGACTAGGGTTGGGTTGGCCTTTACTTCTCTGTGGGGCTGATTTAATTTTCCATCCCTGAGCTTGTCAGATCCTGCTCAGTTGCTGGTACAGGGCCCATAGGTCAGTCATCCCATAGGCTGCCCTGGGCCAGTAGCTCATCAGCTGTTCCGGGCCACCACCAGCCACCATGGTTCCTCGGTGCCAACACCAGCAATCCTGTGCAAAGCTCAGCTCAACAAGCTTTGCTTCTTATTGGTTTCTCAGCCCCTGAATCCACAGCTGTGGGTTCAGTACCCTGCAGCCTCATATAGAACTTGAGGAGATCTCAATTTACCTCCAAGAGTGACCTTCTCACACTTCAATAAGTCTGAACTCTGGAAAAAGCCTTCTACAAAGCTAACTAAAAGGAAGAAAACCCAATTCATTTTTGTCTCCTTCTATCTCAACAAAAGAGGGAGAACATTTCCTACTGTGCACTATTGGGGAACCATGTGCATTCATGAGAATTCGGGGGAACTCATAGCCATTGTAGGTGGGTGGCAGGGCCAGGTAGCTCCTCCATGGGACCTCTTTTGGTGTGTAAGCAACTATTTGGTGTGAGGAAGTGTGCTACTTAGTTGAGTTTGCTCTCAGTGACTCCCAGGACGAGAACTGTGGGAAGGGACATGGGAGTGGGAGCCTGGAGGTGGAAGCTATGCCTCGGTTACCATTTTAGGGGGTTTGGGGGCAGTTTTCACAGGATGGCTCCCTGGGCATGGCACTGGTTGTGGGTGAGGGCTGAGAAAAGAGATTTCTTCCTTTTCTTCAGGGATATTATATAGTGTCAAGGAACCAACTTACATTTTAGCAGAAGATTTCACATATTTCAATGCTTTTGGACATCTGGCTGGAGACCTGTCACCACGCAGCAGAGGGACAAAGCTGGGACAGGAGACACTTATCACAATAGCCGCATCAGTTCTGGGTACCAGTTACAATACCTGTGCAGCCCAGCACCTCCTAATGCGAGCAATACCATTCCCAACTCCTGTAGGCAGGAAATTACTTAATAATTTTATACTGTGCCCTGCAATAGAGGTAAATATGTTTTGGTGGTGGAGGAGTGGAGGTAAATGCATTTCGGTGATGGACTACATCTGGTGTGCACTGAAGATATTAAATCAAAGCAGAAGCCGGGAGGGCACTGGGATGTGATCATTACTGCAGATTTGGGGTCGGCTTTGTCAGTGCTTTATAAGGAACCCAGGAAGGCGCCAGTGATGTTTTGAATTCTGTCTGCAGGGCTGGGATTTGTACAGCTGAACAAGTTTTAATGGGATGTTTTTTCGAGGCAATAGATGTGGAAGCATGAAGTGCCACTATTACAAAACTTCAGTCCAAGCAGAGGCACATTTTAAATAAGCAATAAAGATGCAAAAGCAAGTCAGTACCAAAGAAGCAATTCCACTGAAAGATCACAAAGCCATGACTAGGCATAACTCCTTTTTTTTTTTTTTGCATGTTAAAGTAATTGGAAAGTTTCCCTGTACCTGTTCCTCATCTTATTAAAAGACCTGCTGCTATGAGGACACGTGGGGTGATTTTTCAGTGTTGCTAGCACTCTGTACAATTTCTTGGCTGGGTTTCACAGTGTGCCAGTAAACAGTTACTTGCTTGTTTACTGGAAAAAACAAAGATTTCAGACCTTCTTTAGAAGATGATTTAATCTTCTTACACATCATTTTGCACTTGGATAAGCAGGTCAGCAGCCAAGGCTTGAGCCAACAGTAGGGTCTGCTGTAGCCTTACCTTCCTCCTTGGCCAGCACTGGTATGCAGGAACAAGGAAACCAAGGAGTGCACGCACATGGCTGAGTCTCAGCAGCTTTTGCATGTTTCCTCATGCCTGATGTGCACATGCCATGTTAGCAAAATGTGAAAAATTGACTCAGCTTGGCCTGTGATAAACATGAGTTGGAGCTCTAGCAAGTAAACAAACCCATAACTCATTCTCCAGCCGAGCTGCCAAGAGGCTCTTCAATACCCCATCAGAATTCAATGGGTGCCACGCTGCCAGACTGTCCACAGCCTGCTGCTAATGAGGAAAAATCATTGCAGTTGAGCTCTCCTTTGGTCCATCTCAGTGTACATGGCGAGCTAATCCTGCAGACTAATTCCCAGCTGGCCCAACCACAGGACAAAGAAAGGGAAAGTCATTTTAGAAAAAGCAACACAACTTTGCCTTGCTCAGCCTGTGGTCACTCACGAGGCAGAATTGCACCATCTCATCGTGAACCCAACGGGTTACACCAGCGACACAGACATGCCACGTGACATCCAACACATTTCAGGAAGCAGCTGGTACTTCCACTGAGTCCCAAAAACCTACTTTTTCCATGCTCACACTGAGCACTGCATTGTGCCTGGTTGAGTCATGACCTGCTGAGTAAGCATATAGGTACCTTTGAAGTCAACCACTACTTTTGAGTTAGTAACTGGAAATCTGGCCTTTCTCAGCTGGGCAGCTCTTTGCCTGTGCTAGGATAAGAGGAATCAGGTCTGTTTAAGAAGCAAAATAAAAAACCAGGAGGATGAAATTATGTTTTTCCCCATTTCTAAGCTGGCTCTGAACCATTACTGCTGTGTCCCTGCTCATGGCGGGGGTTGGAACTAGATGATCTTTAAGGTCCCTTCCAATCCCAACCATTCTGTGATTCTGTGAGATTTTTCAGCTCTGTCCCTACTTGTCTACTGTGAAAGCTGAGTGAAGGCAGCTGCCTTCACCAATGCTGGGGCATCACAGCTAACCCAGCTGCCATCACCCTTTGGCTGTGAGCTGCAAGAGTCAATGCAGCTGGGTAAATGGGGTTTTTTCTGTTAATGTTTTGCCCATACCTGCTGTCCTGCACAGCATCTGCACATCACGTGTCTGCTGTTTGCCTGTCCCATGAATGGGGGGGG
>NW_010295085.1:0-3162 GCF_000700745.2 Antrostomus carolinensis
TTAAATTGTTCTTCTCTCACCCTACGACTCTTCTTACCCTTGTCCCCTATTCTCTCCCCTATCTCCTGGCATGGGGGAGAGAGTGAGTGGCTGTGTTTGGCTGCTAGCCCTGTGCTGGCCCAGTGCTAGCCAAGTGAAACCACCACACACGCAAACACGCATGCACACACGCTGCACATGCAGCCCTGGAGGCAGCTCAGCCCCATGTGCCCCAGCCCCTGTGCAGAGCAAGGAGCAGGATGAGACACCCCCCCCCCCCCAAAAAAATGCTCTCCATAGAGAGTGTTATAAATATCCAGCCTTGAAGCGGGGGTGGTTTGACGGCAGCAAAACCCTGTGCGACCCAAATTGTCCTTCCCCTCGGCAGCTGTGGGCTGTGCAACAGCTGCTGGATCCCAACAGGGAGCTGGATACTTGGGATGCAGAGAGGGACAGAAACCACGGCATGATGCTGGTCAGGAATGTTCTTTTTTTCCCACATTCCCCAGTGCTCAGGCTCAGCACTCAGAGTTTCAGAGAAAAAAAAAAAAAAAAAAAGGTTTTTCCATGAAAAGACAACAATTCTGGGGAAAAAAACCCCTCAAACTCTTTAAGATGACAATCAGGTTCTCTGTATAAAAAGCAGTTCTGATGGAAATCTCCCATCAGTCCCAATGAAGAGGGAACAATCACTGATTTTCCTTGAAGCTAATGAGCGCAAGTCTATATGACATGGGAGAATTTAATCTGATGTGAACTGAGGAAGAGAAGCAATACTGATATTAATGTGTGACTAATTGATACCCAGAAGAACATTTGAAATGATTAAAAGGCATTTGATTTTTATACAGGACAATAAGAGGCTCATTGGATACGACTGGTGCATCCTTTCGGTTTTCTACTTCTTGCTCCAATTTGCCCAGAAAAATCTATCATAGCTGCAGCATAGCTTGACTGCTGCAGAAAATCTCTGTGCTTGGAAATGTTATACCAAGAAATTCCTCCTGGACAGCACAAAGGTTCATACACTGTATGAGAGAGGGTGAGAAGCCTGTCAGAAAAAAAATAGGTCCCTGAACCACTAAAAAGCAGCTCCCCAAAGCGGTGGGGCTCGGGCAGCAACCTCCAGCTGAAAACCCACCGTGATTAATACCATGCTCTTTGTTATAATGAAAAACCCATTAAGGTCAGTGGCAGCATCTCTGAGCAGCACTAAATTGGAACGATGGAGACAGTAAAGTTAAAAATGAGCCATAATATTAATGTGGATAGTGAATTAATTGGGTAATTCCATAGGTAGTAAGTAAATCATATCATTTACTGCGGGACACGGTGCCTCGCAGCTCTCAATTGCAGGGTGGTGTGGTGGTGGCAGTGGTAACATCTGCTCCTGGATGGAGCCAGGTGATCAACACAGAGCTGCAGCACCTGGGGAGTCCCACTGTGTCCACCTCCCCCAGCCTTTGCCTCTTCTCCTTTGGTGCTTTTTGGGGTGTCTCTCAGTAGAGGAAATGCCTCTCACTTTGCTCTTTTAGGTGCTCTAGCCCCAAAATACATCCAGAGTGCTGGCTTACAGCTTGTCTAGGGTGCTGCATCCACGGTCCAAGGTGTCTATCTCCTGGTCCTGCAGCTCTGGTCCAAGTTGTCTGTCCCCTGGTCCCGCAGCCATGGTCCAAGGTGTCTGTCCCCTGGTCCTGCAGCTCTAGTCCAAGGTGTCTGTCCCCTGGTCCTGCAGTTGTAGTTCAAAGTGTCTGTTCCTTGGTCCTCAGCCATGGTCCAAGGTGTCTATCTCCTGGTCCTGCAGCCATAGTCCAGGGTGTCTGTTCCCCTTTGCTGTTGCACACATGAAGCTTTGAGCAAGCTACCAGTAGATTTAGAGATGATGGCTTCCTCTGGCTTGAGTGGGTCTCTTACCTTCAGGAGACATGTGCAGTACCATCACGCAGTCCTTAGCCGTCTCCTACTGCTTCTGGGTCTTGGGCTGGGACCTGCTGTGGGGGCAGAGGGCAGTGATTTATCCCATAGCAAAGCATTTGCAAGCATATTGGTTGGGCTGCTGGCTCCCACCCCACTTCCAACATCCCAGACAGTAACAATCATATAAAAGGAAATTGCTAATTAGCCAGTGGCTGACTACACAGAACCATTTCTGCTTCAAACCATCCCATTTTCTGTAACACTTGCCAGATGAGAGGACGCATACCTCCTCTTATCAACTAGCCACATACGGCCTCAGCTGAAGGGAGGTTTCTGTAATTGGCCTATTCATCATTCACTGTTTATCTTAAGTTCACATTGTCGTAGGGAACTCCAGAGACATCCTTGATTTAAGTTAAGAAACTTAATCATTATGATAAAACTGCTGGGGGAGTTGGACTTCATGTTGGAGACGCACGTGGCCATGTGGCACTCTGGCAGCCTGTAGCCACAGCAGATTATTCAAAGCTGACAAAGCTTTTGGAGAGAATAGAAAAAGATAAATTCGTGGTGGCCGTTCTGATGGAGCCGCTCAGAAAGTTATTACCAACGACACACGCTTCTCCTTGTTCACAGCCCATGAAAAATCCCGCTCCTCCGAGCTCAGGGGGACGTCTACCTCATCGCTGCTGTTGTGAGTCCCTCGTCAACAGAAGTTATTAACAGCGCTGGAGAATTTTATCCAAATGCTGGTTTCATCTTGATAAATAACAATTTCATGTCTCTGTTCTCCTAGATGACTACACGGTTTTATTTCAAACACTTAACTTCCTCAGAAATGCTTCCCGGTGCACAAGCCTTAGCTCATCTGCAGAATATGTGCTGAGCAGTTTTTATTTTCACCAGGCTTTGAATCTCCGTAATGCAAAGACCAAACTCATAATCTTGCACTGTCATAAGTCACTTCTCCCAATAAAGAGCTGCTTCCTACTGGGAGCGCTAAAATGTAATTGAAAGCTACGTGTGTGTTGGTGTCACACAGAAAAGCATTTTATTAAAAATAGTTTAAGGGTTGTTAAGATCTGGAGGAATAGTCTAGAGCTCCTCTTTGATGTGTGGGAAAGGAAACCAAGAAGAGGACAACTTGGGGAGTGAGAGGTTGGCGTCTGTCTCTGCCCTGCAGAAATTCCCCTCGGTGTCATAGAATCATAGAATCATAGAATGGTTTGGATTGGGAGGGACCTTAAAGATCATCCAGTTCCAACC
>NW_010295085.1:3612-3863 GCF_000700745.2 Antrostomus carolinensis
CCAGGTGGGGCCTTACAAGAGCGGAGTAGAGGGGCAGAATCACCTCCCTTGACCTGCTGGACACGCTTCTCTTGATGCAGCCCAGGATACGGTGTCCATCGCCCAAAGCCGCTGTTCAGGTGCTGCTATTGTGTTCCACATTCATGGCAGCACACAGGTACTTGGGGTCACGTAGGTGCTCTGTTGGCAGCAGTTAATTGCCTCTCTGCTTCGTTAGAAGCAGGTATGTGGTGGTTTCACTTGGCTAGCAC
>NW_010295086.1:0-245 GCF_000700745.2 Antrostomus carolinensis
GGGGAGGGGGGAACGAGCCCCTTTGCACTGGTCATGAAATCAGTCATGTGTAGGTTTTTGTCCAGCCCTGAGGGGTGGGGGGAAGGAATGTGGGTTGGGCAAAGTCTAGGATTACACCACCGCTGAATTTTTCCTTTTTTTTTTTCTATTTTTTTTTTTCCTTTCCCTATTTTTAACTAAACCAGCACCTTTGGGTCCTGCCTTCGCCTCTCCCCGTCGGCCCCCCCCCCGGCAGCGCCCCGCCG
>NW_010295087.1:0-35735 GCF_000700745.2 Antrostomus carolinensis
GGCGCCGCCTTGAGCGGCCTGTCCCGCTCGCAGCGAGAGCTTTCCACGCCGCGATGCTTCCCCAGCTTTAGAGACAAGTAAGCTCCGTCTGAGGAGGAAAGTTTCACCTTGGCAGGCAGGTGTTTTGGTGAAAGGGGTTGTTGCCTGCCTGCCGCTCCCTAAAGCTGTGGGTGAGAGTGGATTTGCGGCCGCCGCCCTGAAGCGTTAGTGACTGTAATTACCAGGTCATTCGTTAGGACCAAGATGCTTAAATAATCTCCAAAGCCTATCTGCGGTCTAATTGACACCACAGAGATTGCACTCATAGCAGCAGTTGCTCTGAATACACATACATGTTAGTGAGCTTAGAATCGCACCTCAATCTGTTTTCATTGCTTCCCCCTCCCCCTTTGTATATCACGTGAAATTCATTCATTCAAGCTGAGAGGCCCTAATTTGTCAGGCCAGCTGCTGCACAGCTCTATCTGTGGAGTGTGACTGCCGTGAGACCTCTCAGAGCGAGGTGTGCCTTCAGGAGTGCAACCAGGGACTGGCTCCGATCTCGGCTCTCTTGGCGGAGATCGGCTCAGTGAAGCTCCGACAGCCTAAAACTGGTGAGGGTAGAGACCTCTTTACAGTCCTTGAAATAAAATAGGGAGAGCACAGAGGAGAATCAAGCTCTTAAGTGAAAGCGTCTGTTTTGTATATTTTATAAGACACATATGTAGGCTGAACAGAGATTACTTTCCTTTGGGGGAGTACTTTTTGGGTGATAGTAAAATGAGATACTTAACACCTAGTGATTTCCATTACATCTTTCCATGTAATATAATATTCTGAATGTTTCCTCAGCTACAGTGCATGTTACACAAGAATCCAGAGATAAATGGATGCTGATTCATGTAAATATAGAGCCAAGTCTAGAACAGGGAAGTTCTGACTAGTTTGACAAAAATGCTTTCTTTTCAACTTATTAACATGCAAATATAGTACACTACGACTTTTTAATATACTTTGAAACGTCTGCTAGTCAGCTACAATTGAAGTTTTACAATGTTGCCAGTATTGGCTTTCTGCTCAGAAATACTCAAAATATTGTAAAAGAAAATGAGTTGTATGAGCCACTCAGTCTTTCAGATCACCAAAAAGGTGCTTGATGTACTGCCAGTATTTTTGTGTATATTGTTTTACAAGTGATACAGATTTATAGAACATTTGACACAGTAGTTTCTTCGTGATACATTTCATTAACTCTCTCCTGGAGAGTACATTACAATTTCAGTTTGAAAATAGTCTGTATAAAATAGAAAGTACTAAGTTCCTAAACTTCCATCTACTAAGGCTTATTAAGCAAATAGTAGATTATACAGTTTTAGCGAACACTGGAATAATAAAGTAGCAGTGGAACATATGCTAATCAGATACTGCTTATTTCTTGATACTGCAATTCATCTAAATGTATGAATTATAAACTGTCAATGTATAATTTATTTTCAGTATAAAGGAATGACTTGCATGCTTAGTGTAGGAGTAATAAAGGCTTACATCATACAAATAACTATTTTGGTCAATTAAAAACTTATGTAAGATTATCTTACAGAAATACGTTTTTAATTACTGAACATTTTTCAGGGATATGTTTTGATATACAATACATTGGAAAACTTCTTAGTAGAAGAAAATAGCTTTATTACACTTTTGCTTGCAACAATCAAACCAAAATGCTGAATTGTTCCATTATTTATCTAATTTGTTACAAAACCAATTTTTCACTGTCGATACTTTTCCTGTGTTAAGTATTTATTTTTTTATGAAGGTTAGTTTACCAGAGTACTTTATAGCCAATATTCTAATACCTTGTCCTTTTATTTTTAAATATGTAGGAAGTATTTACACACTTATAAAACATGCACATAAGTTGAAGAAAGTGTCCAAGAAAACAATAAAGGTAGTGCTAGATAACAGACTTCATAGGAGAGACTATCAAGCACAAAACTTGTTACCGTTTTCCTATGGGCACTTGCCAGCTTGTTGGTAGGTGCCATTTATATAGTTTTGTTCACCCTTCTGCATAATAGTGGAGACATTAAGACTTACTTGCATAAACAGTATGTAGACTTTTCACATCTCGGTCATTGACAGTGGAGCATTTCACAGTTTATCAGGCAAAACTCATGAGGTTTTTTAACACCCAAACAACGGGGTGCTCGTCCAGCGCATTAAAGAGAAATGTGAAGCAGTTGCAGATAAAGGGTTGTGATGTGATGTGTATGAGATTGTTTCATAGTTCAGCTGTACATGTGAAATAGAACCAGTGGCATATTAACTTGACAGGGAGTCTAGTTGAAATCTCTATGGCTGCCTTTATTTACTCATCATCAGTTCCCTTTGTTCTAGGGAGACATTAGAAGGCGTATAAGGTTTTAGAACAAATAACTGGACACAGCAGAACGTACCTGCTCTAAGTTACTGGAGATGAGAGCAATACTCATTACCCATTAGTGTAATTAGAATTGGCAATTGATACTTTTGTATATCTACAATATAGCAGTCAGGAAATAAAGTCTCTACTTACGTGACTGACTGGTGTACCCCAGTGAATGCAGGTGGTTTTCATTCTGATTATTTGATACTTTCTTTTTAAGGTAGTGCATTGAATTTCTTGTATGAGTTCCCAAATACGAATTGATACAGTACTGTGTAGAAGAACTTGGGTGGAGAAAACTACAAACAATTTGTAACTCTTCTCCTTCTTGACATCAAGTGTTTTATATAAAATTGAAAACTAAATTCTGTATTCAGTAGACTTCTGACATTTCACCATCACTTTTTTAGACGATTTTTCCCAAGTTTGACTCATATTCTTGTCTTACTTAGCCTGGTATTACCCTGAAGTATTACTTTAGCCTCCCATTTATCACTTCTCTACTATTCAGTAAAGCACTAATATATCTACTTAATAGCAAACAAATATTTAAATCACTTAGTATTCCATAGGTTTTAATCATTTGCCAAAAGTTAAAGCTGTACAGGAGTGTTTTACTGAATGGGGATGAGTTTAAGCAGGTGTTTTTCTGGAGCATATATTTAAAATCTGAACCCTTCAGGTGCTGCACATTGCCTGTGAGGAGCCTGGGTACTACTAACTTCCAGCAAAGACAGCCAAAGACAAGGAAAGCTCAGTGCTTAGGAGGAGTCAGTTAGCAGCTTGGAGGGTTGCATCCTTAATCATAGTTCTAATAATATATTTTAATTGTGAACAATTGTTTATTTTCTCATATTAGTTACAGATACATCTTTATAATATATACTGTTTTTTCCACTTTGTTTCACAGTGCAGAATAGTGGTATATGAGCAGGTTTATTTCACTGAAACTTTTAATCGCACATATGAGATTAGAATTTTAACAACCACTGTTTGAAGAACAACTCTTTTAAATCCTGGTTATATGTTTACATTTTTTGGCCATCATATTATCTTGGTTTCTTTTTTACTTGCTCTGCTTAACAAACAGTGGTTATTAACTACTTAAAACACTACAATTGTGATGATGTTGGTTTTGGTTTTGGTTTATTTATTTATTTATGAGATATATTGGTCACTATTGGTAGAATTACAGAACCAGTACAGGAATTTCTGAGCAGCATTATTCCTTTGCTTGGGGTATTGGCTTCCTGGCCAACTCTGTAATCCTTTATGAATTATCCCTATGCTTTTGCTCATTGGAAACGTACTGTTTAGTGAAGAAAAATGTTAATTATACCAGAACGTGCTGACACAGTAATCAAAACTAGATGCATTTGCTCTATAGTCTGATTTCCATGAAAGTGAAGTATGTAGAAATTAATTTCTGAAAAAAAATTCTTTGTACAGAAGCCAGTTAATTTGCTTCGTAACATTTCAAACATTTATAAGATTGTTGCAGTGTAGAAGCATTTTGACTAGTTGGTTATCATGTATGTGAATCATATCTATAAACTAAATGGGTCAACTTCCTCATAAATATGCACATATAACCAGCAGCCTTAATAGGACCCAAAATTAATCCATTAAGGGGCCAATCAGTTTAACCATGCAGGAAAGTGTTGTCTTTTTTCCTGCTTATGTACAGACACATACATGCACGCAAAGGCTTATCTTAAAGACTGCTTTTTATAATCACAAAGCAACTCTCAAGAATAAAGTTTTTCACAACTTACAGCTAAGCAAATATTCTACAGTGTAATAATAATAAAAATAACAATGGTAGCACTAAGTGCAACGTAGAGAAAAATAATGAGAACATTGACATTAGGTATAAACATTTACCTTGGTGACTTCTTTCATACCTTTACCTTTAATACTGTTTGGTGAAAAGTGTACAGAAGTATATTTCAATTTTCTGTTCTCAATTTGTATTATATTAGGTACTTTAAATTAGTTTTTAAAAATGATCCACATTTGACCTTCAGTAACAAATATGATGAAATAGGGGCTAATTAAACATGAAACATATATTGTTGATGCTTTAATTTTCTTTATTTAACACAAAGTGTTTCACTCAAAAGTGCAGCCTTTCTTTTTTACCTCTTCAGTAAAATCATCTTGTACAGTGCGCAAATGAGTAAGTTACCACTGAATCATTCTGCACTCCCAGGAGATGTACAGAGCCAAAAGGGACAGGATCTGAGTAAAGGAGGATTCATGCTCTGAATAAGTGAACTGTACTACTGTAGGCAAGGGGAAGCAAGAAACATCTTTAAAAGGATAGAATCCGATTGATCAACTCAAACAGCTCTCTCCCATTGTACATACTGATATGGACCTGGATAATAACCACGGTTAGCAGTTCGTCTATTGCTGTGTCAGTTTTTGTACTGTAGCAGTGTGTTTCTTCTTTTTTTCCCTCTCTCTTTTTTTTTTTTTTTTTTTTAAATTTTTTTAAATGTTAGCTTGCCATGTTTTCTAGTATTTGGGATATTTGCTAGTTTGACCAACTGTCAGCTATGTTTCATAGAAATACCTGTCCTGCAGCTTCAGGAACATTTTCCTTTAAGGGTTTTCTTTCAAAAGTTTTAGAAGGTTTATGTGGTTAGTGATCTCCTGGGCTACTTTGAGATTTAAAATTTATCAAATTTGTTTTACATTAAAATATAAAAGAAAACCAGCAGACTTCGGAAGTAGTTAGCATTGTGCTTATGAGTGAATTAACTAAATCATTCACAAGTACTGTAAACTCTTCACTATATTTGCTGAACATTGTAGTATTTAATTACTAATGTTAGCAGGACACATTTTTCATTTTCTTTGACTATATATACAGGAAATATTGATACAGACATATGAGTAATTCAGTGCAGTATTTAGCAGGCTGGTTTTCCAAGTTTTCTAAGCAAGTCTGCTTCCAACAGATATTCAGAAACTGTTAAAGCTGCAAGACATTTTATTTTTTTTTTCAGTCTTAGACCGCACGTAAGATTTTCCATGTAATTTATGTTCTATGTTTCTCCATTTTTAAAATTCATTATATTTTTAGGTGTTTTTCTCTCACTGTGTGCTCAGACAATGCTATTTCTGTATTTTTCTCCTCCGATTTTTCTTTCTTAGAGGAGTAGATTTGTTGTCCATCTGTTATCAGATTTTGGACTTTGCTAGCATATACTATATATTCATTTTAATTAATAATTAAAACAACAAAAAACAGACCAGCAGTTACTATCTAGAATGAAAATAAAGTTTTCAGTTATTGTTATTTTTGTATAAAAAATTTGCAGTATTTCAATTTTTGAATCAAGATTGTGAAAGAAAACTCTGATATTCATATGGGTGTATGTCAAGTTTATTGACTGTGCAGTTCAGTGTAAAGTGTGTTGGTAATGTAGACTGTGCAATTCAAGTTATTCTAACAGTATGCACTGCATGGTATAAAGAGAACATTTAAAATACTGTTATTAAAAATATTTTAAATTATTTTCTTTCAGTTGATCTCACAATACCCAGTCCTGTCAGGCCTTGCTAGCTCCCTATCCTACAAAATGCATGTCTCTAAGTAAATAGTAAAAATGAAATTCACCTATATCCTGTATCCTTTCTTGTTTTTTCTAATTTGTACTAAGTTGCACAGTTTGAAATTTTTAAGCCTTAATTAAATGTAAGTAAAAATAATTTGTGAATCTAAGGTCTGAGTAAAAGAGCAGATGAGATAAAATTATAGGGTCCTTTGAGTTTTGGCTTCTATTAAAAATGTCTAAAGAGAGAGGAGAGAATATATGCATGTTATGAAAAAGCTAGGACTGACTTACTGTCTTCTGTATACTTCAGGCAACAGAGACTTCCAAGGTCACTTCTATTTTGCTGTTGTGGATGACAAAATATCACACTAATGCTGGAGTAACTAAGGTTAACTGGGGCATCTGAAATGTGATTTACAACAACAGAAGAAAAAAAAAGATGGTTTAAAATTTCTTCATTTCTTATTTTAGTGCAATTTCCTCTATAAATATTTAACTGAGAGCAGGTCACGAACAGATGTTAAAAATCTCAAAACACGATTACGCCGAAGTGCCAGTTAGTCGAGTTCCTGAAATTATGTCAGTGACACACATTGGAGTTCTCCAACTGTGTAGAAATGTGCTTAACGTGAGTCATTTGCTCACTTTTGTGTGCCCCATTTTCACTGACAGAGTTGTAAAATTACAATTAAGAGCAGCTTTTGACTATATTAAAAAAAATAGGGAATAAGTTTGATATATAATGTATATGAGCAGTGTGGAGGAATCACTTTTTTTTTTTTTTGTGGAGGGAGAAGATGGGAAAACTTAAAAAGTTTTAATTTTTAGAAGTCTGAACAGAAGTAATATTCTGTCCATATTTAAAACTGAAGGTATGTAAAAGTGATGTGCTTTCTTTTTTTATTGTTTATATCAGTCAAACAATCCTCTTATTTAGGTAAAACAGCTGTTTTGCAATCATTAGCTTGTAAAATGCTGCAGCATAACCCCAAAAGCATAGTTTTTTTTACTCAGAGTGGATCATGAATGACACAATTACTAGAAGCTGAAGAAAAACATTATTTTTTCTTTCAAATCTTAATTTATCTTATTAACTAATGACAAGATTGAGTATATTTTTTAAAGGCAAATATTTTCCGTCAGATGAGATTTTGGTACAGATTTTATGTTCTGAATCAAACAAGCTAATGGCTCAGTTTGTAACCCTTGAATGAACGAAGTGTGTTGTTGCAAGTAGCATTGTTGGAGTATTAGGAAGCAATAAAATTAATATTTATCAAAATATTTAATATAGGGTCTTTTATTATCTGCAGATAATATAAAGTCAATTTATAGATAATGTAAAGTAAATTTTTTAAGACTTAGGTACAGAAGGTAGTACTAGCTGACATGCTGAAAATCACTCACAGAATATGTGTTAGAACTAGAATACAGATATACAGATTCCATCTGCCAAAAATTCAGAGATAATTTTATCTTGCAGCCTTGTCTGAACCAATTCCTTTATGATACCACATTGTAAGCAGCAAAATGTTTGTCACCTTACAGGATAAGAATTTGTGCACTACATGGTCACATGATGATTATGGAGAATCCTCCATAAACTCCCTGAAAAGTAGTTTCTTGACTGGAGTTGTGGCCAGGAAATGTCTGTCTTTTGTGGGATGTGACAAATGTTTTATCTGTGGTAGAACTTCTCAGAGAGAAGTGGGAGGAGATGCCATCATTTATCCTGCGTGTCCATGTATTCAAGGACTTTTCAGCCCTGGAACAGTGTAAGATATGAGAAGTAGCCCCTACGTTCTTTGGATACCAAATCCACGTGAGGCAGGGTTGCTTTAATACATTCTCAGAGATCTATCCTTGGGGAAAATATCCTTTATCAGGATAATACTTTTACAGGGATACAACTTGATGTAGAATTGTGTTTCTGGATTCAGTGTTACACTGAAAAATGAACTAAAGGAAATTATTGAGACTGTCATGGTGTTCTGGGTGATTCAGCCATCTAAACACATGCATCCTAGTGTCACTTCAGATACCATAAAGTTTCTGAGATATCTGCACAGAGCTGCACAGACAGGGTAAATGACACAAGACCTGAGTGTCTTCTGGGACACTCTTCTGTAGCTGCAGCTCAAGACCAAACAAAAAAGCAATCACTAAATCATTTGGTTTACTTAAAGAAACAATAATTAAAATAAAACTAAGCACTCTGTGAACGTAGTGCATTTTGGCAAGATTTAAAATTATTTTTTCCAGTAAGAACTTAAGCACCATTTTTAAATGTGTGTACCATACACATGCCTATTAATAGAATGTGCATGCGCGGTTACATGTTCACATATATACTGCTGTTAGATTAACAAGTTATTTTTGAATTGACACAAACTGTTTTTGTTTTCACAGAAACTGACAGCAGTTAGCTTAACTGAATTCCAGTTCATTTTCAGACCTCTCAGGCTGATGTTTATCTCATGTTAGATGAAACCACTGGTAGTTCCTCAAAAGTCAAACAAATTTAACTATCAGAATTGCTGTAAGCTAAATCAGGTGATATAATATTAATTTTACCAGTTTGGAAGTTATGCATCAAATCGCCCACATTTACTGTATCAGCATGTACAGATGTGTAATTTGCAAAATAACTGAGCGGGTTTTCATCATATATTACATCCAAATGTAAAATTATCTTTGTTATCAGGCTCCAGGAATGATGTGGCTTAAATGACATTTTCAAAAGTACAATGTTAGTATTATACATATTCTTACTCAAACTAATGGTACTGAGAGAATATATATGGCAAGCCACCTTTGTTCAGTTACCTGATAGGTCAAGGTGTTTATCTGTGGAGTTGTGTCTTCGCCCGTGTAGGCATAGTTACAAGAAAGACTTGGGCCGGAAATTCATATACACTCTATAATGCAAAACTTCTCTCAGATGAAATCTGTCCGTTTGCTTAGGCAAATCTGTTAAATTTATTTGGGAGTCCTTTTTTAAACACTGTATTTAACAACAGAAAATACTTGCAAAATTAAGAAAAGTTTGCAAGCTTTCTAAAGATGAAAGATAAGAATGGAAATATGGATAATAAACCAACAGCAAATTAGTTACTTCACTTGGCTCCAACGTTTTCCCAGTGGTATTTTAAGTCCCTGTTTTACCGTTCACAACTTTTATGTCTGCTGGTTTCAACATACACTTGGTCTCATTCTCCATCATGTCTCTCCTGTTTTAAGTGAAGTGACATTGTCATAAAATTTGAGCAATGAAATGGTGAATCAGTTTCCTTATCTCTATCCATATGTTCTAAATTGGTTATAATGAAATAACATGTGCCTTGCATGATAGTGAGAGAGGATATCCATCATTCTATTGAATCAGAAAAATACTATTTTCAGTGAGCATGTAATTATGTTCCAGTTGCAGCACAAGTTTACAGAAGGACAGCATATGATTTCTTTTTGAGAGAGAAGTATTTGTTTCATTTTCAAGTAATGTTGTGAGTTCTTTTACAGAAGGAATAATTGCACTGGAAACTAGAAATCTCTACTTAAGACAGGTCATTACATGCTCAGCCCAGATCTTGGGCAATATCTGTTATGTAGGTTTAGAAAATTCACTCAGAAGGCTCCTCTGACTGTATACTGATGGTTTTATTCTGCTTCCTGCAGCTTAAGGACCCAAATCTGTCACTTTATTTAATGGAATTTTTCTGAATGTGAATGAAAGTAGCTATTCTAGAGCAGGTGTTAGTTCATATGAGTGAAAGTGACAGCATTGGGCACGAAACAGAGCAGTACATGTTTTCGTGGTGGCTTTCAACTAAGAGTGTTTGTTGTTTCCTAGAAATTGCAACACGTAGTCTGGGTCATGTATTTTAGCCAATTTATTACTATATAGGTGTAAAATAGAATAGAATAACATATCTGAAATATCTAACAACAGTGCAGATGGGAGTAGTCCTAACTGCCACCAAGGTGCAGTAGGTGTTTCACTGGGATGTGGGTTCATGTAATGGATTCATTCAGTAGGTTCAGACCGCAAGCTGGCAGTTCCCTTGAGCAGATACGAAACCAGCACAGGTTGATGTAGCACAGTAACTCATCCTGTTTAAATTCTTCAAGTTCATATGTGGAATTGTATGATACTAAAAACATTGCTGCTTGCCGTGTTTTTATGTGCTTTTTAACATGAATTTAAAACAACACATGAGAGATTTAGTTTAGAAGTGAAAGAAACTTGTGTAACTGCAAAGTGGTACTGCCTTTGCCATTCTGCGTTTTGCAGAGATCATTGGATGCTTACATAATTTGTCCTGTCTTTTTTGTGCAACACCAGTTCTTTAAATATTTATTTATGAAATGTTGCTAGTATTCTGGATATTTTTGATTGTTCTTTAGTGTAGTGCAGAGGAAAAGATAAGCAAGTGTGAAATTCCTTTGCGCAGAATAAATTAAGAAGATGTTTTCATTATATTGAAAAATATTTTATCACTTATGTGACATTCAAGGAGACTGGAGGATGTTATATTCGATTGGCCCTTCAGACACTGCTGAATGAATTGAAAATTCATCTTGGAATTTCTAATACTGAATATTAGTGCAACTTTCTAGGAACTTGAATACTAAATTTATGTATTTTTTCTTTACTAGTTCTTAATTAAATATATAAAGTGACTGAACTTTATATATTTAAATTATACAGTAACCTTCCTGGAGAATTGATATTACAGAAATATGAAAGGACTGGCTAAAGCATCACTCTATCAAATGTTTCTAAAAGGCTTTATGTATTTATAAAACTTCATGATCTACTATTGATGCAAATTACTACGGATAAAGGAAAATCCATCTGTTTTCAAAGAAAAAAAATAAATGAAATAAATCCAAGGATTTGAAAGACTTAGCATTAAGGACTAAGAATTCATACTTTGTGATGGGTTTATAGTAATTGACAGTAGAAAAGACTTCTTTTTAGCATTCACAATGTGGGCTTTTTTTTTAATCGGAAGAAAATGACTTTACCATAAAAGCTTCTCATGTAACATATCCTGTTTCATTTCATAATTTCATATTCTTCACTGAAATGTCTCAATTAAAATATGACCTACACCATTTCATATCATGTTGGACATTGCTAGTTTTGTTATTATTACCCTTACATTTAATCAAATTGTCTGTAGCTAAATAAATAGCATTTCATCAGGAGCCGTTTGTTTTCAATCAACTAGGAAACAGATTACTGGCATGAGAACAGATCTAAGGCTAGTGTCTCCAATCTGCAACTAATTGTGTGCTGATAATAGTACTGCCTCCGGGCAAATCTTACTTGCTGTCCTGGTCTATGATAGATTTTCCTGTACGTTAATATTAAATCAGATGGAGACATTTTGTAATACTGTTACAGTTACTATCTTTAACCTTTCCTTTTTAATTTGAAATATGTACTGTTTGGAGATCCTATCTCCATGTTTCATTTCTGAAAAGAAATTAAGAAAGGAAAAATCTCAAGAAAAACATAATAGCCATGCTTTTTTCTTTAGCTTCTCTTCTTAAAATGGTCACTTCTTTAGGAGATAAAGTACTGTTGATACTTAAATAAGTATTTACCTATAAACCCACATATTCTACTGCTTGGCTTAGAGGGGAGAGGAATGTGTCTGACAAATTGCAGCAGGAAGTAGTGCTTCACTCTAGCTTGGTGGTGTGTGGACTAGCTGTTGTGAGCGTGGGTGCCAGCGTACTGTCTGGATCAGTTGCAGAGCACGTACCAACTGTATACCATGCATACAGATTACTGCATTAAGACATTATAAACATCCACATTTTTCCAGTGCGAGGATGATGAGGGTGACTGCCGGTGTACATAGGAGCCCCTTGTACTATACCAAGACTCCATCATTTCAAGCTATTCACAAATGCAGAACATAATGTAAGAGCTGCTTTTAAACAAGAGATACATAGAGGGGAGAATAACATATACTGTAGTCAGCACATTGTAGTGCTCTGAAAGAAAGCTGTCTTCTAGTCTGTGTGCATTGTTCTTGTGAAATGATTCCAACAGTTTGAAATCTGTTTTTTCACCTTGCTAGTTATGCAAACAGCTCTTCACTTTTTCACTAAAGCAAGTGGGAATTGTTCACTGTCACAAATAATAAATAACAAGAGTACTCGATCTGCACAGCATGGAAGTGATAAAAACACATGCTTATGAGTGCTTGAGATTTCACGGCTATTAATTTTGAACTTTTTGATTGCAGTTCTGTTTTACAAGAGTGGATGCTGTTAGGGCAGCAGTACACTGTGACAGAGAAAGATTATGACAACATGCATTTATCATTATGAGCTTGATAAATTCAGTGTAAGAGATGTTCAGAAAATGCCCCTAAACCTGAAGTCATAAAATGTGTCTTGCCTTTACTGAAAATTAAACTTTTTTTTAATTACTGCTAATCTTTAGTACTAATGTAATACTAACATTAACGTGTTCGAGAAAGTTCCTTTGTGCATAATGAAATGTACAGCTCTTATCACTGTTAATGAATTCCTTAACATGTACATTGGGAGACACTGGGAGTTTATGTGCAGAATGCTATTGTATATGTAACATGTATTCACATACAGAAAGGTCCTTTACAAAAGTTCACAAATACTGTAGCACCTTTGGAATTAAAAAAAAGTCATAAGGACTCTTCAGGCTTCAAAGAATGTTTCTGACATTTTTTTAAAGGCACCTTGGCATTCAAAGTGTAAATTGCAAGTTTTGCCTAAAAGTATACTCCCCAACTACTTCTACGTAAATCAAAATGTGGTAGATCATGTCTTCAATTTTGAGATTGCAGTACTCACACTGTGGTAGGAATGTTTCAAATCAGAAACCACATTTTTAGTTTATGGGTAGAAACAGGGATTTCAGTAATAATTAAGCATCATTCTGAAGCTGTATGCTGTAAGACTGCAGAACAAAAAGAATCTGAATGCTGAATCTGTAGTGTTTCTGTTCAAATTTTATAGCCACAACATAGAAAAGAAATCCTATGATATACAGTAGAAAAAATCCAGAATAAGGGAAGTGATTGAAAAGAACATGTCTAGAAATGTTAGTACCTCGGTTTTTTATCTTTATCATTCTAGGGAATCCATCTCAAACCTTTCAAAAATCCTCCCCGAGTTGGTAATTATTGCCACATTTTCAGAATATTGTCAAAGCCATGCTAATCTGGATGAAGGGCAAATCACAGAGTCCTGGAATCTCTGAAGAAATTTTTCTGTCTTTCCTATTTTTTACATTAAATAGAGATTCACCTCACACTTTTCAAAAGCATATAGAGAGGACAGTTTGTTTATTTACAAGGCAGGTTTTATAAATTGCAATAATCAGTTTATAATTCATCATAAGATTACTAAAAAAGAAATGCAAATCCAAGAGGCATATGCTGTCAGTGAATGTCTAGCTCAATAATTAGGCAATCTGACTATTGACTTCAGTGAGTTTCTGATAGGTTGTCATGTATATCCCATGTTTAAGGCATTGTAAACTTGTAATCTGAAGGAAAAGGAACAATCTCATGAGAAAAGAAAATCCAGCTCGTAGTAAGTACATCTTTCTGCCTACCACTTTTTTTCTGTAGTGGAAAACTGCTGGTATTTGTTTTGTCTCCCAAAGGAAAGGCCTAGCATTTAAACAGGACTTTTCTCATAGAAAAGGAGAATGGGTAGAATTCTGTCTTTTTCTTTTTTCTTTGTTTCTTTCTTCACCTCCTAGAATTTTCTTTGGAACTCAAAAAGAATAGCTATTTTTTAATCATTCTAGCACTCTAGTTTCTGGCAAGGTCTTTTATTAAATATTTAAAAAAATATTTTGGGATAACTTTGTGAAGTAAAACTGATGCTCTCTACCTTCCTTTTCCTCAGTGCACTTTTAAGACACTGAGGGATATAGATAGGAAAGCTGCATCTTTCTGTGCTTTTAGGACTGCCTACTTTTTTTTTTTTTCTATGCTTATATTTGGAATTATTTCGAAGAGACTCATACATGAAGCATAGGCTAGCTAACTAATACAAAGAAATAAAGGAATAAAACAAAAAGAACCTGTGATGGAAACAATTGCTTCCAAATTTTTTTCTCCCTAGTTTTTCCTTTTCTTTAAACATAAAGATTCTGATTAAATAAATAGATCTAGTGAACCTTAAAATAATCACTTATATGTTGACTTCATGAAGAGCTGTTTTGAGAGCCAAATAAAGTCAATCTGTTAAGTTGTTTGGTTTTGTGGAGGGAAACTTTTCTTGAGGCAGTAGAATATATATGCTGATATTTATGGGAATTTTATTTCATATAAGGTACCTTCTATTCTAATCTCAGTTATCGTTCTCTTGAGTTTTTGGTTTTACCTTCCCAATAGCAGTGTGAAGATTTCTAAATTTTCATTGCAGTCTCTGTTCTTCCCACCAAACCAACTTATTTTTCTGATATAGTAGGAGTCAGATAGTAATGCACACTAAGAGATCAAACATTAAGAAAATGTAGAGACTGAACATTATTTACATTTTGTTCTCTCTGCTGGATTACAGAAAGTGTTTGAGATCTAGAAGTATGTTGCAATTAGCTTCTTGTTGGTGGTTTGGTTTTGTTTTTTTGTTTGTTTGTTTGTTTGTTTTTTACATAATTAACTTCTGCTGTAAAACCTTAAATATTTGAAGGTCAGAGCATATATGGTGAAAGGTAAGACAGTGAAGACAGGAAAGATCTTAGTTGACAGAGTTTCCCTGTCCCGTAGAATAGCAGTACATGTCTGTATCACATTTTGGGCACTGTTTTTCCCAAAGAGGGTTCTTTTCTCTGTTGTAATAATAACAAAACCAACCAACCAACCAACCAAAACTGTTCCCTAAACCAGGCTAATTCCTATTTTCATGGATCAACATCCCAAGTTAAATTCAGAATCAGTCTGGCAAACACGTATGGCTGACCTATGCTGTAAAGAGTAAACAGAGGAAATGTCAGTTTGATGACTAATCCATTGTTTTTCATGAAACCTTTTCTTTCCAAAAGAGTCTTAAGTATTTTGAGCACAAATTAAATAGTGCCCATCTTCTCTACTTTTCCATAATACAAGGGATAGGAAGCCTGGTTTGTGAGAAGCTTATTCAATGACTTTGTGTGTTCTTGACAGTGAAGGGGGAAAATGAGACAATATTACACCTTTGCTAGCTTTTTTTAAAGGAAGGAGTTTACTTACTCATTAATAATCCAAGCTGTGAATAGATTTGTGGTTTATATCATGACTTTAGAGGGGATTGAAAAAAATTAAGGGTTTATCATGCAGCCTTAAAGGGGGCTGATAGAATTTAATAGAAAAATATTAAAACTGGAAAATTCTGGGTAAACATTTACCTATCTTCTTGGCAGTTTATTATTAAATTATGTGTTGGCATTTTGCAGGCACAGAATGAAAAGAAAGGTACAGACAAAGGAATAGAAACACACTGGTGACTTATTATTAGAGTTTAAGTGGAATAAATTATTAGTATCTAAAGGATGGAGCAGAAGTAATAAAAATAATTGCAAACTACTATCCACAGTGTATAGTATCCAGTAATACAATTTAGTTCATTACATTACTGCATGATGTAGGGCTGTATGATGCAGTATTATTCTACTCTCTCTGTGTCCTGGGCTTAAATTTGTTCAAAGTCTTGGACTATTTCTAGGCAGTAGGTGTTCCATGGTGACCTGCAAATGAATCCATTAATATAATTGTAAAATAATGAGATCACATCAAAGTGTGGGTTTTTTTGTGTGGGGTTTATTTTTGTGTGTGCTTTATTTATTTATTTATTTATTTATTTATTTAAAATCAAATATTCTCATTTGTATTTAAGGACAGGAAGAATCCATGTGAGAAAGAATCCATATGAGAAATACAGGACCTTATTAAAAGGGTACTCTCATGAGTGTCCTGTAACATAGGTTCAGAGCTGTCTTATTCTAGATATTACCTCAACATTATCCTTTTGGTTTCTTGTCTATAATAGCATTTTTTGCTTCATGAGAATGTTATGAGTTTGGACCGAGGTCAGTAATGGAGCCAGTTCTCTTGCTGAGTGCAGAATTTGTCCACACTCTGGATTCTAGACTGCAAGTCAGAGTCCAAGTGTTGTGAGAGTCAGGTTCCCTGATCTGGTTGTGCTGGAATACATCCCGAGGGAAATGCAGGCAAGCAAAAATTATACGTTATTTTATTCAGCGTTTAGAAATGTTAGGGTACTTTTTGTAGGACAGTTTGAAATTACTCTGATGAGACGATGTATCTTTTATATGTGTATAGAGATGGCTTACAATGCAATGGTATATGAAGCATAATGGATTTCAACATCTTAAGAGAGTTTAAATTTGGTTCTCTCGTGAACATGGTGTCTGTTATTAAGTTTCTTACATGTTTTCCTCCTATTTAATGATTTATGTTGATAGTAGTATAATAGATCTCTACATTCACTATCTATATTTCATTATTAAAATATAGTAGATGTTTCAGCCTAATATTAGAATATAGTGGTCTTACTTAGCACTATTAAAATAAGCTTAACTTCATGCACATAGGCTCTACAGGGAGAAGGTTTTCAAAAGTTCCCTATACTAGTCTAACTATGTGTTCCCTATAAAGATTTAATTAACTGGGATAGAATTATGCTTAAGTCATTTGTATGAATATGTTTTAATCAACGGAACTTCGATTCCTGTGTACGTTAGGTTGAGTTCTAAAGGTAAGAATCAGGTACAAATGCCAATTTTAAAGAAGAATTGTATTTTTTTAAAGTTTGTTACTTAAAGATGTAGTTTGGCCCTTAGACCAATTTGTCTCACCTCAGCTTGCATGTCATCTAGCACAAGTTACTTATCTAGGCCTACTTCAAAAGAAGAGGGACAGATACCTTCACAAGTGAAGCTATTTGATCTACTCTGGGTATGTACTGTATCCTGGACCTCTCTCACCATTGATCATACAAGAAGAGTAGCTTAGGTGGCTTCTAAGTCACTGCATTGGGATGAGATTCCAGCTGTACTGTGATTTTTCAAAGCAAACATCAGTTATTCTTTTACTGGGTATGTGTGGTATTTAATCTGTACAAATGACTGTGCAGACTTATAATTAAAAAAAAAACCAATAAGGTATTTCTATACATTTTGACTGTTGGAGCATGGACAAATGGGCAAGTGTATTTTGGTAGTGGAAGCAGGTGGTGGGAACACAGGGAACAGGGCTGCTGAAGGAGTGCAGCTGTGCATCCTTCTCTCCTCTTACCTGATGGCTGCATATGCTTTCTGGAAATATGGGAAGTCATTGGAGGAGTTGGGAAAGCCGGCAAAATGCAAGTGATTTATAGATATTAACTCCAGATGCCAGGTTATATAATTATTTCTAAAAAGAGTAATTGCCTCTTTACCATAGTAATTTTAAGTAAAAAGTGACAATAATGGAAGTGATAGCAGTGATGTGATGCTGTCCTGATATAAGAGGCTGCAAGATTGTTGTCAGAATTTATGCATGTTTTGCTTTCACCTGAGATTTGCAGAGAATTTTGATGCTGTGCTTTGTCCTCTTGCCCTAGGCAATGTTTTTAGTGAGTTGCCATCAGAGTTAATTTAAAAAAAAAGAAAAAAGAAAAAAAGAAAGACTTGTATTTATTACATGTCATCAATAACATTGATGGATTTTGTTGGTTTTGTATCCGAGCCTAGAAAATGAGGAATATGCAAAAACTGAGATACCAGAAAGTATTTATAGCTTTCCTAATAACTAAGATAACATGCAGCAGCCACAACTTTTTAAACTGTTTTATATTTTGTCCTTTATTTGGCATTAATCTAACAAATGTATCTTGAACCCCTATAGTCAAGTGAAAATACAAGGTAGATTAATTTATGTCATGATATACACACAGAAGTTGTATGTATATGTGCCAAAGACAGGGGTTTTATTTTGTTGTGATGTAGGAACATCTGATTTTAATAATGCAGTGTTTCTTCTTTAATCATGTCATTGCTGAAAATTATGAAAGAGGCTTGGTGAATTTACCTCTAAATTGAACCTCTTCAGGAAGCAAAAGGGAAACAAGAATGAGATGGAAATATTAGCAATATTCATACTCAATAAGTTAATAACAAAAAAAAGTGAAATTGTAAAGGTAATTTAAAGAAGTTCAAAGAAATCAATTCCTCTTTGTAAGATTAACCCTGTTTGCAGAGTAATTTGTGAGAACTGTCTGTCTGATAAAAACGTGCTATCCTGGCTTTGTAATAACCCAGTGTAGCGTTTTGTTATAATTTCTGCACTGTTCCTTACATTGTGACTTTATAAAAGCTGTTTCTGTCATTGATCTTTCTTTATCCTTAAAATACATAATTTATTTGTAGAAATACAAAATAAAGTGAAAACAGAAATATAGTTGCTCTAATACACAAAGTTTTCATTTGGAAAACAGAAAACCTGCAGTGTTCTGGATGCCAGATTAATGTATTTCCAAAATCTGTGTCTGTACATTCAAAGTCATGTCCTGTTCCCTCTTTGCTGAGCAACAGCTGACAGTTTTGAGGTGGAAAAAATCATGGGGTAGATCAAAGAGATTAAACTGAGACAATGACAAGTGTGAAGTTTTCTTTCTCTAGGGGGAAAAAAAAAAAGCCCTGAAACTTAGAAATATTTGCACACAGAAATGGTGGCTGTCTGAACAGGGAGATAGAGGTGCGTTGGCAGTCTTAACAGAAATGGTTCAGAGGGGTCCATCAGACTAACATGGACTCTTATGTTCTTGATAAATGTCTGCCTAGCTGCAGATGAGAGCTATATGGGATGTCATTCAATATGTCTTCATGAAGAGTAAGATGCTGTGACAGAGAGGTCCTTACAGACTCTTACAGTGGCTGTGATAAGGAGCAGTAACTCAGCACCATGAGTTTTTACGGCAGATTCTGTAACTGTCTTATTTCACACATGAGTTGTGTAGGAGACCAGGATGTGGCTATTATAAGATGATTGCTTATACATGACTAGGCTTACTCTCCATGCTGAAACAAAAACGAAAACTAAAAACAAACAAACAAAAAAGGTTCCCTGGACTTTGAATAATGAACTTTAACTGTAACCTTTATTTATTCGAATATAGGTGCCTCTAGATATTTCTCACACATAAATGGTTATATTACATAAATAAACCTCCTCTTATTGGTCAGCTTGCACAAACTTTTTAGACACAGTATATGAATTTCTACAGGTCTATAAATCTCAGACTGATAAAAAGAATTTTATAAACTGTGCAACTAGTTCCTGTGACTGGTTTCTCTAACATTACAGGATGTTAACGTCAATCACTGCAAAAAAAATTTAAGGCTGCATCTCGGTTCTGTTCTTGCAGATTTGTCATTTATATAGCCATAAAACAGGCAAAGAGCCAGACTGAGCACATAGTTAGAAATGTCATCATTCTTATGATATTAGTCCCTGGTTTAGTGGATTTGGAAAAGATATGGAAGATTTAGTTGTGACTGTCTCCAAGTTATTGCTTTAATGCAGGCTTTACTTCTGTTATAGCAAAAGACCATTTGGGGAGCAGTATGTTACTGAAATACAGATGTTTCTGTCATTCAGATTGGGGGGTAACTTGTAAAGAGAAGACAACAAATGTCAAAGTGGTTTTCAAGAGGTATTTTCTGTGCCTTTCTCTGATCTTGAAATGGATGCATTTTAAAATTAAACCTCTGTTTATCAGTGGTTTAGTATTTCTATTTCCCATTTCTAAAAACAGAGTTCACAGGTGAAGCATAAAGAAACAAATAAATGACAGAGTTTTGCATACTCTGATGAACACTGTGTTTACAGGACTTGAGGTTAATACTATTTATATACTGTTTATCCTCAGACTTACTATTTAATCAATAGAGTTGTTATTTTCAGTACCTAAAAAGTCTGTTTTTTCAGTAATTAATGTTTTGTCCAATACTAATCAAAAGTGCTTGTTTATCACCTCTCATGTAGTTTGATTATTTTTTTTACTTTAAAAAATGACTTACTATTCTTCAATGTTGAATTAACTTTTTGCATGAAAATTTAATAATAATATTGAATATAATTATAAGTAAACATACTAATTACATTTTATTAATAATTAATTATTCTAAAAATTTAATTACTTTAAAGAGAAAAGGAATAAAATATTTTTTAAAAAAAATTTACTCCTATAGGGTTTTTTAATTAGCTAACATATTAAGGAACTTTTGAGACTTAGCACCTGCACATGCATATAAGCTAGTTTGCGTTTATTTTAGTATAACCTTTCAATTCAGGCAGTAGGTAATTTAGAGGAGAAAAAAAGTCACATCCATATACACTAGCAGTGTATTATTTTATCTTTTCATAGACTTAATATACTACTTTAAACATTTAAACCTTATTTTTTTTATCACAGATGTCATTCATGCAGAATGTGTTATGACATGTAAACTCTAAATTTAAATGGTTATCAATTCAGAAGAGGCATGAGAAATATTTTAGAGTAGAGCGAGTGGGAAACGGAAAGGTTTTGTAGTATGAGTGTTTTTACAATTGTAGTTGGCATTATTGATACAGTAATATTTTATATGACTGAATATTCAGAGATATACAGTGAATAGAGTTATGTGTTACATTTCCATTTCATTTTATAAATAAACTTCTAAAGATGTGTGTAAATTTGTGTGGTGAGGCTGACCCTGTTCAGAGCAAGAAGCTTATTGTTACTTCAGCACCCGATATGGTATATTTATGCCACTCCTTGTTTTATTTTGTTCTGTTTTTAAGAAGCATAACCTTCCAGAGTACAGAGCTACAAATTTTGTCCTCAATTTTATGCACTCTATCAGTGCTGCGTTTCTTTTGTTGCTGGTGGCATAGTCTCAGTGCAACACGTTAAAATAATTCGTTACATTTCAAGCAGCTACTGAAAAGTGAGGTTCTTTGATGTTTCTGTGATGATTTAAAATTTTTGGACATAAAAATTCTTACTGCCCTACATAAGGAAAGATTCTGGCAAGTCGTATAACTGTATAACCATTTCATTCACCCACTGTGAAAATGATCAGGGACTAAGTACCTTATGTAAGAGCCTGTCTGCTGGCTTTCGGAAGTGATCGAAATTCACTGTGATATACTCAAGAGTATCCCATTCTTCTCCAGTAATCCCAGCAGGCAAAGTCCAGTAGAAGAGAACAGCTAATACAGTATCTGTGATAAGGAGTTACAAATGTCAGCATAGTCTCCTTCTAAGTTATCACGTTCCCAGAGGATGCCAGGGAAGTCAGTGTATTACTCATTGCAGTTTCAGCATTTATCCTCTGATGAGACCTACTTCAGGATAATCTGCATTATGTGTTCTGTGTAGTTTCCTGCAGTGCAATATCAGTGTAGAATTTTATTTTGATACTATCTTGGTAGAAGAAAATTAGAGGCTTTTGCTTTCTTTTGAAATAGCCTCTAAGCCAATGATATCTGCAGTTTGTTTCCATTTCTTTTTAAAAGTTGACCTTGTGTGCTGGAGCTTTGACCTTTTTCTGTCTATGCATATGAACTGCAATATTAGCATAGTACTTTAAAGAAAAAGACAGGGTACATTTTTACATAAATATGCATGTACATTTATAAAATACAAAAATGTCTGTTTCCTGCTCTTATCCCCAGGTACTAGGCAAGTGGCTAGTGCAGCTACAGTTGCTGCAGAGTTATGGCAACTGTGTTCCAGAATTATTTTTTTCATTTTGTGCTTTCTACATTTTTATGCAAAAATTGATTTAATTAGCATAACTTAATTCATAGGATCATCCCTGTTCTTTGTAAGACCAGCTACCATGCTTCTGTAATCCTCTGGAACAGGATGACTGGGTTCAAGCTACCTATTGGGAATGATTCCTGGCCTGTGGTGGCTGCTGAGCTGTGGCTAAGCACACTTGGGGACCAAGTGCTGGTTGACATCAACCAAAACTATGCTGAAGGTCATGCTGATAGTTTAGTGCTATAGATATGCACTTGTCAGAAACTGAGCATGTGCTATGGCCCTGCATAGTTTGCTGATATAGATAGTGCTTTACTGTCCACTGAGAAAGCTTTCAATATTTTCCAGTAATGGACATCTAAAAAAAAATAAAAAAATAAAAAAAAGGTTTTTTATTTCACAGCTACTTGCCAAGATGTTCATGTATGTACATATTTCCATAAGGTTTATGTGATGGCTGAATATAAATATACTTAAAAGATCAAGTAGACTTTTAAGTGACTTTGCATTCATAAATATTTTTTTTTTGCATGCACTAAGAAAAATTACTCATAAACATCAGACTTGTGATTCTGTGCAGACTATTACTTGTAGGCTCATTATTTTTAATTTCAGATCTCAGCTTAAAAAAAAAGTAAAAACAAGAACAAAAAACCAAAGCAAAGCAATACTCATAATATTTGTTAGGTGTGTGTATTTTTAATGAGATTTACTTTGGTTTTTTGACTCTCTAAAAGCTTAAAAAAGGTTTTTTTTTTTTTGTAGGTAAAATCTTTCTAATATAAATATCACTATTACTACTCTGATTATAGTGCTCTACAGAATCAGGAATCTTTTCCTCTTTCCAATTTATAACTATTAAGCAAAATCTCATGGGAAGAATAACGCCCACAGCATTTCCCACTAACCACTTGGAACTGCTTTTTTGTAGAAATAGTACCAATGGAACTGTGAACTCAAATTCTCATTTCAGTTTAGGCATAAAAGCACACTACAAAAATTATCCTAAATTTACATTTATATAACTGAAAGTAGAATATGTCCCATGATACTTTTACCATGTAGCCTTGCAAAGTGGCATTTGAAATATTCCCTCACTTAACACTAAATCTGAAATCCCTGCTGTTGAGTAGAAACTTAAATTCCTGTTATTGGGAAATATGTTAGCTCAGGATGTCCATGAGTACCACAAATTGCCAAGAGCTGGCCCTGAATGGAGTGTAACTAACTAGTTATCAGCAGGCATCTGTGGTATTGAATGAACCTCAGGAAATTCTGACAATGGAAAGTTCTGACAGGTTCTTGTTCACTTCTTGAGGCAAGATTGGAATTTCCCATTGCAGTAAGCTAATAAAAATGCATTAGGGTTAACAGTAGGAGCTCTGGAAAGGTTTTGTTAACCTCTTCATTCTGAGGATCCTCATTAAAATGTGCTAATGCAGATATGAAAGCTCTGAAATGGCTAATACCATTAGAAAAAAATATAGTACAACTGCTGATATCACAGTTTGATGCATGCTTAAATCACTAAGAAAAGAAGTACTGAATCGCATTTTAAGTTAAAAAAAAAAAGCAAAAAACAAAACAACAAAAACCCACCTCAATATTATTATTTCACACTCAGATAATTCCCAGATGGCTGGAGGGATAGTATTCAAATTAGGGAAAAAAAAAAATAAATCTGGCCAACTAGGAGAGTTTTCAGCACCTAAAGTAAATTGAGAAGTATATGAGAAATAGCTGCTGAGAATAAAAGTGCTTTTTCATCCTCACCGCATACAAAACTCACAAAAGCAGTACAGTAAATGTGGATTGTTCTAGCTACATAAAGCAGTTCAGTGAGACTACTGTGGCATGCCATTCCAAAGCCCATGTTGCTCCAATTCAAATACTTCTGGTTTCAATCAATCTTGTTATCCACTTAAGTGCTTGGGATTGATCAAAACAGCTGACAACACTTGAAAAAAATCTATCAGGTGTGTGTGAGCTACTAGCCTTTAACATGGTTCATTAGAATATGTTCTGAAATCCCTTTTGCTTCATAGAGGACAGGCTGTTGTACACTCACAAGTCATCCATCAAATAGCTGGGAAGATGGCTGTCATATGGCCACTACAGTAGTGATATAAGCACAAATGTGTCACTTCATTTTTCTTTTTTTTTTTTCTGTGGAAAAATATGTATTTATTTGTTTCAAATCGTTTGGAATCTGAGAGGTTTTTCTACTTACGAGAGTTATGAATTGAAGGCACTAAAATATAAGCTCCTAACAGGAATTAAATTCTCATGCAATGTATGAACATTAGTCTGAAAAAAAAAAAAAATCTTGGCAAACTCAGGTTATTTTTTGGCTGTGAAAAATGAAGATCACATGATAATACTGTCCTGGAAATTATATAAGATTTTAAAAGATTGATCGTAGCAAGTATTACACACTGGTATATTTTCAGCAATCCTGGTGTTTTTATGAGATTTTCAGCTTTAACATTGCTTTTTCTTTAATTATAGTAAATTGCTTTGGCCATAGTTGTGAGTTGACCCAACCAGCAGCCAAGCACCCACATAGCTGCTCGCTCACTCTCATCTCCAATGGGAGGGGGAGAAAACTGAGGGAAGGTGAGAAGACTTGTGGATAGAGATGCACAAAGTTTTATAGATGAAGCAAAAGCTGTGCACATGAGCAAAATGAATAAGGAATTAATTCACTACTCCTCATTGGCAGACAGATATTTTGCAATTTCCTCGAAAGTGGGGTTTCATCATATGGGAAGACAAACTCCATAACCTCAAACACCTCCTCTTTCTCCTTCTTTCCCCGAGCATTTATTGCTGAGCATGGTATCGTATGGTATGGGATAGCCCTGTGGTCAATTTGGTCAGCTGTCCTGGCTGTCTCCTCCTGGTTTCTTGCTCACCTCCAGCCTACTTGCTGGCAGAGTGGTAAAAAGAGAAAGCCTCCATGCTGTGGAAGCTCTGCACAGGAATAGCCAAAAGATTGGTTTGCAATCAGTATTTTTTCAGTCACAGTTTTGAAACACAACACCATACAGGCTGCTGTGAAGAAAATTAATTCCATCCCAGCCAGATGCCATACAGCCATCTAATTATTTAATTCCCTTATATTTGTAAGGCTGTTTCCTACGAGTTAGGTGAGCTACCATTTCCCCTGTCTTTTTTTACTTCAAATTACTAAGTCTTAATGGTAAGTTTGTGGTAATGTTAATAAAAGTTCACCTCTTAAAAGCAGTAAAATAAATGGATCAAATTCACTGTTTTGCCTTGTGTCATGAGGCAGCACAGAGCATTAGCTAGAAATTGATGAATCTGTCTCAAAGCCTAATGTAAGCTGAATACCAAAGCCATTGGAAGTCTTAATGTTGACCTGAGAGTCAGCTGGATCAACACCTATTTAAAAAGTTTACATGAACTCAGGAAAAATTGTTGATAGCTGCATATACCTACTCATAGCAGAAAAGAGATGGATTAAAACTTTTTTTTTTTTTTTTTAAATTTGGATTAACTCACAGTGTATTTTTCTCAGATTTATTTGCTGCTAGTAGTTGCTATGGTATCATAGAATCATAGAATGGTATAGGTGGAAGGGACCTTAAAGATCATCTAGTTCCAACCCCCCTGCCATGAGCAGGGACATCTTCCACTAGACCAGGTTGCTCAAAGCCTCATCCAACCTGGCCTTAAACACTTCCAGGGAGGGGGCATCTACACCTTCTCTGGGCAACCTGTTCCAGGGTCTCACCACCCTCATGGGAAATAATTTGTTCTTATATCTAATCTAAACAAGTCCTCCTCAGGGCTGCTCTCAATCCATTCTCTGCCCAGCCTGTATTTGTGCTTGGGATTGCCCCAGCTCAGGTACAGGACCTTGCACTTGGCTTTGTTGAACTTCATGAGGTTTGCATGGGCCCACCTCTGTAGCCTATCAAGATCCCTCTGGATGGCATCCCTTCCCTCCAGCATGTCAACTGATCCACACAGCTTGGTGTCATCAGCAAACTTGCTGAAGGTGCACTCAGTCCCACTGTCCATGTCACCAACAAAGATGTTAAACAGTGCTAGTCCCAATACTGACCCCTGAAGGATGCCACTCATCACTGGTATCCACTTGGACATTGAACCATTGACCACAACTCTGAATGAGAGCATTCAGCCAGTTCCTTATCCACACACTCCAGGTGGTCATTGACATAGAGGGTAACACCCTTTCCTCATCTCCCCTGCCTGTCCTTCCTAAAGAGCCTGTATCCTTCCATTCCAATGCTCCAGTCATAGGAACCATCCCAGTACATCTCCATGATGCCAATCAGGGCATAGCCCTGCAGGTGTGTGCATGTCTCTAACACCTCTTGTTTATTCCCCATGTTGCATGTGTTTGTACAGAGGCATTTAAGTTGCCTGATGAAGCTGACCTACCGTCTGGAACAGCTGAAGTTCCATTGTGCTTGTCCAGTGGTGCTCTCCTGCTGACCTGTGATCCTTCTCCAGGTTCTGGGCTTCTGTTGCTGGCACTGGCACCAAACTGGCAGGAGGGGGGGGGGTTGGGGGTCCTCCCCTGGCAACTTTAGTTTATTCGAGCATGTAGGTTTCCCTGGGGGGCGTGCAGGAGGGCCCACCATAGCCATACACGACCTTGAAGTGGTTGGCTTTCTGGTTCCCATCATAGGAGGCTGCTACAAAACATTTGTTGCTGCTCTGGTTGGCCTGGCTTATTTCCCAGTTGGATATGATGGCACAAGCATTGACATTTTGGGCCCCACCCCCGGCGTCTATCAGTCTAAAGCCTACCTCACCAAGCTGGGCAGCCTGCTGCCAGAGATTGCCTTGCCTTGTCTAGATAGGTGTATTCCCTCCCTCCTTAACAGGTTATGGTCCTTAAAGAATGTCCCATTGTCATAAAAGTCAAAATCCTTGCAATGGCACCAGCCACATATCCAGGAGTTAATATGCATTATGCAACTGTTTCTGGCTGCCTCCCTTCATCCAACTGGTAAAATGGAGGAAAAGATGACTTGGGCACCAGTATGTTTCACTTGCACCCCCAGGGCTTTATAGTCTTCCTTGATTTTGCCCAGGTTCTGGCTTGCAGTGTCATACATATACCTGTTGGACCATGTCCAGAGGAGGGCCAAAAAAATGATCAAAGGGCCCGAGCACCTCTCCCATGAAGACAGGCTGAGAGAGTTGGGGTTGTTCAGCCTGGAGTTCTCTTCTCCAGGCTGAACAACCCAGGGGACCTTATAACAGCCTTCCAGTACCTGAAATGTGCCTGTAAGAAAGCTGGGGAAAAACTGTTCATGAGGGCAGGTAGCAATAGGACGAGCGGTAATGGTTTTAAACTAGAAACAGGTAGATTTTGGTTGGATATTAGGAAAAAAATTCTTCAATATGAGGGTGGTAGATCATTGGAAGAGGTTGCCCAGAGAGGTAGTAGGGGCCCCATCCCTGGAGATATTCAAGATCAGGCTTGATGGGGCCCTGAGCAACCTACTCTAATGAAGATGTCCCTGCTTACTGCAGGGGGATTGGACTAGATGACCTTTGAGGATCTCTTCCAACACAGTACATTCTATGATTCCATGATTCATGCTCACATGAAAAGAGCAACAGTGGGTAGTATTCTGAGCTATTGACAAGTTGTGGTACCCTCTCTGCAATATCTTGGAGTTTGGCTCCTGGTATGCAGCATTCTTATCGCTCCCTGTTGGTTTATTTTTACAGTTTCTGCTGTGGACTGGTGGAACAGTTTCCCCTTGTGGACCTTGCTCATGGGTGTCTATAGCTGTTAAAGCTTCGTATCTGTTTTCAGTTCTAATGCTGGAGGGTGGACACTGGAGTGAAGTCCTGCTTTTGTGAGTCACCAGGGTTCAAGGTGCTTCGTTCTCAGTGGAGCTCTCTGCAGGAGCTTGCTTAGGAAACCACCTGTCTGTGTCAGCCCCTATAATACTGCTCAGCTTTTTCACAGTTTCCTGGAGTTTGGGCACCTGACTTAACAGGTGAGCACCTTACGCAGGTACTTACCTTTTCACCATGAGAAGGGTCTGGGCACTTGCTACAGCCTACTGTCTGTACTGTCCTCTCCTTCCTTACCAGTTCCCTCTGGGTGGATACATCAGCCCTCTCAGGCAGTTACTCTGCCGGAACTCTGGTTTTGGCTCTGAGGCGAGTGCCCACCATTTTGGCAGAGACTTAGAGCACTTCCCAGGGCTGTAGACCAGTGAGCAGGTTGTGGCGCTCGGCCTGCACACCTGCTGTGCAAACTGCCGTGCCAACTGCCGCGCCACGCCCTTTCTGATGTGCCGCGCCCCGTGGTCGCTCTTGGCAACACCCAAGCCATGTCAGCCTCACTTGTGAGAGCTGCCAGCTCCTGGCAGGTCCCTCTGCTTCTCCCCTGGTTTCCCTGACTCCAGGAACCCCCCCTGTCCGCCTCAATCAGGTGGACATTTAGAAATAACTATTTACAGATGTTGTTCAGCGGTATACTGAATAACATCTGAAAATGGTTAATTTTGAAGTTACATCAAATGTCAAATCATATAAAACTGTGATAGAATCTTTCATAACAGGATTCATAAAGGCTTCTGTGTAACCTACAGTTGAACAGAGAAATGTGTTACAATCATACAGAATTATTATAAAGAAAGACTAAAAAACATGATATCCATTGTTCTGGATGGCCAACATGGTGATATCTTAATATGTCAAGATGCTGTCTGCAATCTTAGATGAAGCTAACTGTATGAGGCAGCATGATGTTTTGTAATACATGTGGATATTTGAAATAGTAGAGAACAAATATTTTATTTACATTCAGATGTTCCCTTTTTTAGCCCCTGAACATTAAAGGAGCCTGGGGAAACATTTGGAAGCATAAGTTGATTATCACTGTTTATCATTGTAAACAGAAGCTTCTAATTCTGAAGTTTAAAGATAAATTGCATTTTGGACGCACTCAGACAAGCAATTCCAGTTTGAGTGAAACACTTCTTAAACTTTTTTTTTTTTAAAAGGAAACAATTTTGGCAGAACTCAGTCAAGAAGTAATTGCCCATATGGCTCTTCTGGCAGATGTGAGGAGCTTCTTACCTCCAACAGGAAAGAGTAGGGAGAAGCAGCTGGTAAAAACAGGGGACAATAACCTCTTAGCCTAGAAGAGCATGCTTAATTGTCATCCTGTGGTAGGCATTTCAAAGTGCGTATAGATGTAGAAACTGGTCTTCTGAAGAAAATGGAAAAGAAATAAGGGATTGGATTGTAACTGGGTACCGTGCTGGATGTTCACTCCCTTTTTTTTTTTTTTTTTTTTTTTTTTTTTTTTTTTTTTTTTTTTTTTTTTTAATATTTCTGACGAATTTGAAAGTGTTAAGGTTTGCTTAGTGACTTTACGTATAGATGACTGCAATGCCTGCTTTTGGAAGCCAATCCATATTTCCTTTGAGTCATCTAATTGTAAAAGTAATAATCCAGTTAATATTCTTGGAGGAGAGATGTGAAAATGACTGGGGTTTTTTTTGCACGTTCCTATGTGGCATGTTATGAACAATTGATAAATTTGTGGAATACATTTCCAAACAAAATAGGTGGCTGAAGATTGTATTGGTCATGGCAACAAATCACAAGACTGAAGAGTAAATGGAGATCTATATTAAAATGGTGGTAAAGAAAAAATAAGTAGTTGGACTGTTTTCCCGCAAGCTATAATTATTACCTGTGAGAGGATTGTCTATTAAGCAAATAACTTAAAGGAGTTCACAAATGAGGAGCCATAAAAGCCTGTGTTGTTTATGTTGACACTACCTAAAAAGAGCAAGGAGAGGAGGCTAATGGAACAGACAATATTAAGCAAATGCTGAATGTTGGCTTTTCACATTTGATTTCCCTCATAAATATCTTCTTTTCATTAAGTGTTTTACCTCTATGTTTTCATAAATTTAATCTAAGGTAATGAATATTGCTTGCAAAACTTTTCTGACTTTGCCTTGACCACAGAATTAGAAACTTAGAGTCAGCCTCACAAGGACAGGAAAATTTGTTGCTGCCCAGCACATTATTTTGTCCAAGCAAAGGCTACAAACCTTACAGGAAGAATAAAAATGTAGCATTAGAAATGTAGTGTTAGATATCTTGCATCTAAATTCTTAAAAACTTTGAAAAGGAGCATTTATTGCCTACCTAGGTAAAGTGTACTAGTATTTTACAACTATTGTGTAGTTATAAACATTTTTCTAAAAGCCTTGCTGCTGCTGCTGTGATTCTTTGTGCTTTTTAAAGAGTCCTTCACCTCTGTCCCTAACTGCTCAAGCCTCCTACACATCTGGAGGCCACTTCCACTTGTTTTTCTATGTTTTGTATACTTAAAAATAAATTTGAAAAAAGTTTTGTAGAAACATTTGAGTGAGAGAAATTAATTTGAGAAATAGGAAGCATTCAGCAGGCAGAGGACAAAAAGGGAAGTCAGTGAGTGTGGTTTAAAGAATGCGATAAATGCCTAAATTCATATGCTGAAATGGCTATGTGGAAGCAAGGGCTAAGGTAGTTGCATCTTTACCTCTCCTTTGTGTACATGGAAAAAAGTTCTTCCTTGTCCTTTTGTAACATTTTGGAGAATGTTATCAGACCTTTGATATTTTTGAATAAGCTCATATCAAGAAAGCTAGTTTATGTTTCATGGACTTCTCATTGTTGCTGTCCTGTGGATTCTTTCTGATTGATGGGTATATCTGGCACAAGATACAGATACACTCAGGCAAATTCTGGTGCCTTAGCTGTACTTATTATTATAACTGAAGTGTTGTCAGTTCTAAGTAGGAAATAATTTTCACAATGTCCTCTGTAACAAAATTTCTTTTTGTGCATTTCTGGTGTTTGACTCCTTTACCACACATCTTGGCTCATTTTTAATTGTCATTCTGCTGTAATTTTTGTTCCATTATAATGATTCTTGTCTGTGAGGCAGCATATAAAGTAATTTATTTGCTTTACATTTGTGTACTTGATTTTTTTCCTTTTTTTTTCAGTGATAAATTTTGCAGTTTCTACTACTGAGTTTATTCTGTGTATTTCTCAAGGTCATTTGAATTAAAGTCTTGTATCCTCAGGTGCTCAAAGGCTTTCCCTGTTTTGGGTCATCCACAGTTTCCACAAGTATATTCCACTGTTCAAGACTAATGAAATATTGAGCTAAGCCCAAGAAATATTCCTATGTCATTTCATTTGTGTTTTGCCCTTTTCCTGCCACCAAACTGCTGATAGCTACCAAATGACAGTTTTTTTTCAAATAACTGAACATCAATACCATGGTGAACAGTAATACTGTGGTCATTTGATCTGGGCAAGTAGGATTCAACTTCTAGCCTATAACCTCTTTCAGTCACTTAAGATTCTTTCAATTCTTGCTTTAGTTCAAACCTAGTTACAAGTAATGACTATTAATTAAAATGAATAAACCTAGTGCAACTCCTAGAAAAACAAAAGCAAAACACTTCCTAGAAACAAATAGTAGAGTTTTGTGGTTTTCTATTTTTACTTCTAGTAAAGTGAAAATTTGAATATTCTTTGAAAAATGTATGTATTAAGAGAGTGTGGTTTAAGAACACACTAAATACTTATCAGGCACAGAGACAATTATTAGATACTGAAGGCATTGATTATACTGTAGTCATACCCTAAATAGGGATATATGAACATAGCAAGTTGTTTTAGGTAGTAATAGCAAGTATAGAATTCAGAAAGAACTGCAAAAACAAAACAAAACAAAAAACAAAACAAAAAACCCAACAAACGAAAACCAAACAAAAAAACAAACCCTTTAAAAATATCTGTGTTCTGTGTTGTTGTAGTTGCACACAACCACACACTGACAAAAAGTTGGTTAACACTGGAACTAAGCTAGTTCCATTGCCTACACGATCCAGTCACACTAGGCCTTGCAGCATAAGCCTACTTGTAAATCAGAGAGAGAACCATTGTACTTGTGCCAAGTTTGGCAGTCATAGAGACACTGATCTGATCCTACAGACCAAAATACTTGCTACTGCTATACAGTCTGGTTTTTTGTCCATTATTAGTTTGGTCATGCCCTTTCCTGCTGCCACAAACTTTTTTTTTTGGTATGTTAATTTGCGTGCTCATGACTGTTGAAATACTAACTCTGTAGATGATAGCTGATAGTGCAATTTGTGTATTGTCTGTTAATCCAGTTGTCTGGACTTTGTAATTAAATCCATCTGTATTGTTCCTCTTCCTAAAGTTAGGAAAGTGAAAGTGGAGTAAGTCAGCTGTAGCAATTCTAGTTTCTTCTTGCTGTGGAGGTAGGCATATTGTTGCTACTACCACAGTTAATGCAAGGCTTTCCTTTTGGTTTAACATGGTGTAATGGAACAGCTACGATGACTGGATTTTTTTTTTTTTTTTTCCATGGGTTGTGCCCATGCACTTTCTTGCTCTGTCACAGTTTCTGGAGGTGGAAGAATATTTTATTTGTTATTTTTCCTCTCTTGTCCTTCAGAATCTTTTGCTTGGTTTCAGGGAATTTTGAATTTCTTCAGTTTTTTACTGACAGAGAAAAAGGGAACGGGAAAGTTTTGCTATTTTGTTTCCACACCATTTTTGCTTTGTTATTTATTCCATTGTCAGTCTTGATTATTCTTTACAACCTCCTTGAGCAGGAAATGGCAGCAGGAGAAAAATGTGACTGATGAGACTTTAATGAAGCTGTTTAGGAACAAAGGGAAAGGAATATCTGTTTCAAGATATAGGAGAAAGATATTGTGTTGAGTCAGTCTTTTAGGCATTTACATATATGATCAAGATCTTAGTGTATAGCTCATATGCTTCAGTTGAACCCTTTGCCAAAATAAGGTCTTAATTCATGTGTGCGTATGTTTGAAAAGTAGTTTTCAAAATAAGACTTTTTTAAAAAAAACAAAGACAAATTAACCACTGTTGAAAAACCTGGCTTTGATTTTTAAGTTCAACAGTAGAAAAATTTCTCATTAAATATACTTGATTTTTAAGTTCCGTGTATAAAATGTGCCTTACAAAACAGTTTAGTTTGACATACCAAGCCAAAACTACTATATAAATGTGTTTCTGTACTTTTTTATTATTCCTTTGCATAAATGCAACTATGCTTCTGTGTTTTGTAGTTCATTATCTACTGAAATAATATATCTAAGATTTGTCCAAAGAAACATGAAAAACGCCTACTTTCTTAAGGAGAGAATACCCAAAGATTTCCTCATATTTTTCATAATGATAATTTTTATTTACTTTTTTCACCTTGTTTCTCATGTTTATAGGAGATTGATTACTTAGATTGATTACTTTTATTCTTATTTAATTTGATTGCACAACCCCTCTACTTTTATTAAAATATAATATTTGCAGATCAGTGGGATCAGTTCAATTAAAATTGCCAACTACTAGAAAAAAAATCAAAGACAAGAAGAAAAGGTATTTAAAAAAAAAAAAAAATTGCCTCACTGGTATCATTTACTGATTTATTTTTTCATTTGAGCATAAAGTAAAATTCAGAGCAGAAGTCAGGTAACTGAGGAAATAAAAACAAAATTAAAATTACAAAATTACAAGTCACAAAAAATACTCTATGAAATAAAGTTGTATTGTGCCAAACCATTAAAAGCTTGCTTTTCAGGCAAATGAATAAAGGCAATTCTCACTACAATCAGTGAAGAGCAGTGTGTGATTAGTGCCTCTAAAGATAACTCCTGCAGGCTAGACAGATCCGTGTTAATTGTTAGTATGAGAGAATTGAAAAGAAAGAATATTCAGAGTTGGAAGAAAAAATATTTACTCCAGAGGGCTGTGTATCCCATCTACAGATGATTTTATTGAAGGAAACCTCACAGTGAATACTGCTTGTATAATATATGGTATTTTACAACATTTTTTTAGGAAGTATTTTGGAACACAGCCTGAAGTGAGGATTAGATTTTAACGAATTTGCCTCATGGAACTGGGATTAGCTCAAATTTTCAAGATGGGGATGCAAAAATTGCTTCTTTTTGTTAGTCGAGAAGCAGTTCAGTATGCTGGAGTTGTTCCTTAGGGAGGAAAAAGAGGCAAGTGCAGATTCCTGGCCGGAGCCCAGCTGTCTGTTACAGTTCCAGAGCTTGTCCTGATTCATTTCTATTTGTTCTTCTCTCACTTGTTCATTCATATCCTTTCCACTGAATCATGAAACAAGAAACTGTAAAATCTATGGATCAGTGGATTTTGCTGTACTCTTGGATCTCTAGGCATTCTCTGTTTAAATGTAGTTGACACTATTTTTAATACTATGTTTCCTTAGAGTTTTTTTCTAATGTATGCAGTAGTAGGTGGCAGATTTTTTGTGTCTAGAAACACTGAACTGAAACACTGTCATGAGCATTATCGACGGTTTTTCCAGAATGCTAGCACTATAAAAGAGTGACTAAAATATTTCTGCTTACATTTCATAAAGTACTTAAAAACAAGCTTCACAAAATAAATACTTTAAAATCTATTTTATAAACTAAATTATGGTCCATTACTGAATAAACAGAGTAGATAATTTTTTGTGATACAAACTTATTTGTTTCTCATTTCTCTATGGCAGTTGTTCACAGTCTCTTGTTAGTTGTGAAGAAATGATGGATGAACCTATGGAACTTTGGATATGTCTGAAACTAAAAAATATTTCCTTGGCATTATGACAAAAATATTGGATTTAGCTTCTGAAACTGAATACGTGTTCTGAACAAGCAAGTAAATAGATTTGGTCCCATAAAATACATAAGGAAAAAAAGGTTTTTCTTAATTTTCTGGTGACTAATGAAATCAATTTATGTATCTATAGAAAAAGTTAAGGAATTATTACACTACAAAGATAGGATGGAAGTCTGGATAGCCAGTATTTTGAGCTCTAGCTCTTAGAGGTTTCTAAAGTCTGATCATGTTTTCTTATATTGTCTTTCTGTTGGACTCTGTATCAAATTTAGAAGTGGCTAAATACACCTGGGTAAAAGGGAGACTAAAATAGTGTAATACTGCTTCTGCTTCCTCCAAATACAATAGATTTACAGTTGCTTTATACCCACTCGTCCTTAGAGGTCTGATTCATGGGTGTGAATGTCTAACTTCATGACACTTACTACCCATGTCTGTCTATCCCTTTGTCACTCCTGAGCAGCATAATTGCTCATGCAGAAGTTATTGGATCAGTGCAAGTTGAAGACCAAATGCTAAAGAATCAGTGCTCTTCCAACTTACTCTACCAGGCTGTAAACTGCAGCTATTAGCAGCTGCCTCATAAACAGTCTTGCTTTTCCAGGTGTGGAAGTAGATATCTGTGAGGGGGCAGGAAGGTGGACAGCTGAAGCGAAGATCACTGCTAGCTGTCTCCAGGAAAGCTACTCTTTCTCTTACATCTGAAGCCCTCAGTTCAAATTCATATCCAGCTGGAAACCTTTGCCTGTTACTTAGCTTGGAAAACTGATTTTAAGAAAACATATACATCACATACACATAATTAAATGCACACAGAAAGTCTGAATGAAGGTAGAAAGTAACAAGTTTGTGGCAGTAGAACAGACCTCTCTGTTTACCCCTCTGGCAGGTACTTAGAGCCCAGTGCAGAGAATCACTTTTCCTCTTCCCCTCCACACACCAATTTAACTCCTATGTAATGTCTAATACGTAGCTTACAGTGGCTTGCATAGCATTTTGAATTTGCCTGTCAACATTTAGTTAGATCATGTCAGCCCATCCTGATCTGATGAATTCAAGTTTGAGTTAGAAACAGATTTCCACATTCAAGTTTAGATTTGTGTTACTATGAAGTCACAACCTGTTGTATTTTAGTCTGGTCCAAAGACTTTGAACATCTATCTTTATGCAAACTTAACTCTGAAATGTCAGAAATGTCCAAAATCTTTAGACTTTACCCCCACCCCCCACCC